>NC_134353.1:961556875-961686866 GCF_048569485.1 Anomaloglossus baeobatrachus
CCTGCACTGCCGGACCCTCCACTAACCCCTGCACTGCCAGACCCCCCCCCACACTAACCCCTGCACTGCCGGACCCGCCACTAACCCCTGCACAGCCGGACCCCCCACTAACCCCTGCACAGCCGGACCCCCCACTAACCCCTGCACTGACGGACCCCCCACTAACCCCTGCACTGCCGGACCCCCCACCAACCCCTGCACTGCCGGACCCCCCCACCAACCCCTGCACTGTCGGACCCCCCCCCCACTAACCCCTGCACTGCCGGACCCCCCCCACTAACCCCTGCACTGCCGGACCCCCCCCCCCCACTAACCCCTGCACTGCCGGACCCCTCACTAACCCCTGCACTGCCAGACCCCCCCCCCTAACCCCTGCACTGCCGGACCCCCCCACCCCACTAACCCCTGCACTGCCGGACCCCCCCCACCCCACTAACCCCTGCACTGCCGGACCCCCCCCATTAACCCATGCACTGCCGGACCCCCCCACCCCACTAACCCCTGCACTGCCGGACACCCCCCCCCCCACTAACTCCTGCACTGCCGGACCCCCCCCCCACTATCCCCTGCACTGCCGGACCCCCCCACTAACCCCTGCACTGCCGGACCCCCCCCTCCACTAACCCCTGCACTGCCGGACCCCCTCGCTAACCCCTGCACTGCCGGACCCCCCCCTCCACTAACCCCTGCACTGCCGGACCCCCACTAACCCCTGCACTGCCGGACCCCCCCACTAACCCCTGCACTGCCGGACCCCCCCACTAACCCCTGCACTGCCGGACCCCCCACTAACCCCTGCACTGCCGGACCCCCCCACTAACCCCTGCACTGCCAGACCCCCCCCCACTAACCCCTGCACTGCCGGACTCCCCACTAACCCCTGCACTGCCAGACCCCCCCACTAACCCCTGCACTGCCGGACCCCCCCACTAACCCCTGCACTGCCGGACCCCCCACTAACTCCTGCACTGCCGGACCCCCCCACCCCACTAACCCCTGCACTGCCGGACCCCCCACTAACCCCTGCACTGCCCGCACCCCCCACTAACCCCTGCACTGCCGGACCCCCCCCTCCAACCCCTGCACTGCCGGACCCCCCACTAACCCCTGCACTGCCGGACCCCCCACTAACCCCTGCACTGCCGGACCCCCCACTAACCCCTGCACTGCCGGACCCCCACTAACCTCTGCACTGCCGGAGCCCCCACTAACCCCTGCACTGCCGGACCCCCCCCACTAACCCCTGCACTGCCGGACCCCCCCACTAACCCCTGCACTGCCGGACCCCCTCACCCCACTAACCCCTGCACTGCCAGACCCCCCCCACCCCACTAACCCCTGCACTGCCGGACTCCCCCCCCATTAACCCATGCACTGCCGGACCCCCCCACCCCCACTAACCCCTGCACTGCCGGACACCCCCCCCACTAACCCCTGCACTGCCGGACCCCCCCACCCCACTAACCCCTGCACTGCCGGACCCCCCCACCCCCACTAACCCCTGCACTGCCGGACCCCCCCACCCCACTAACCCATGCACTGCCGGACACCCCCCCCACTAACCCCTGCACTGCCGGACCCCCCCCACTAACCCCTGCACTGCCGGACCCCCCCCCCACTAACCCCTGCACTGCCGGACCCCCCCCTCCACTAACCCCTGCACTGCCGGACCCCCTCGCTAACCCCTGCACTGCCGGACCCCCCCCTCCACTAACCCCTGCACTGCCGGACCCCCACTAACCCCTGCACTGACGGACCCCCACTAACCCCTGCACTGCCGGACCCCCCCCCACTAACCCCTGCACTGCCGGACTCCCACTAACCCCTGCACTGCCGGACCCCCCACTAACCCCTGCACTGCCAGACCCCCCCCACTAACCCCTGCACTGCCGGACCCCCCACTAACCCCTGCACTGCCGGACCCCCCCACTAACCCCTGCACTGCCGGACCCCCCACTAACCCCTGCACTGCCGGACCCCCCACTAACCCCTGCACTGCCAGACCCCCCCCCACTAACCCCTGCACTGCCGGACCCGCCACTAACCCCTGCACAGCCGGACCCCCCACTAACCCCTGCACAGCCGGACCCCCCACTAACCCCTGCACTGCCGGACCCCCCACTAACCCCTGCACTGCCGGACCCCCCACCAACCCCTGCACTGCCGGACCCCCCACCAACCCCTGCACTGTCGGACCCCCCCCCACTAACCCCTGCACTGCCGGACCCCCCCACTAACCCCTGCACTGCCGGACCCCCCCCCCCACTAACCCCTGCACTGCCGGACCCCTCACTAACCCCTGCACTGCCAGACCCCCCCCACTAACCCCTGCACTGCCGGACCCCCCCACCCCACTAACCCCTGCACTGCCGGACCCCCCCACCCCACTAACCCCTGCACTGCCGGACCCCCCCCCATTAACCCATGCACTGCCGGACCCCCCCGCCCCACTAACCCCTGCACTGCCGGACACCCCCCCCACTAACTGCTGCACTGCCGGACCCCCCCCCACTAACCCCTGCACTGCCGGACCCCCCCACTAACCCCTGCACTGCCGGACCCCCCCCTCCACTAACCCCTGCACTGCCGGACCCCCTCGCTAACCCCTGCACTGCCGGACCCCCCCCCTCCACTAACCCCTGCACTGCCGGACCCCACTAACCCCTGCACTGCCGGACCCCCCACTAACCCCTGCACTGCCGGACCCCCCCACTAACCCCTGCACTGCCGGACCCCCCACTAACCCCTGCACTGCCGGACCCCCCACTAACCCCTGCACTGCCAGACCCCCCCCCCCACTAACCCCTGCACTGCCGGACCCCCCACTAACCCCTGCACTGCCAGACCCCCCCCCACTAACCCCTGCACTGCCGGACCCCCCACTAACCCCTGCACTGCCGGACCCCCCACTAACTCCTGCACTGCCGGACCCCCCCACCCCACTAACCCCTGCACTGCCGGACCCCCCCACTAACCCCTGCACTGCCGCACCCCCCACTAACCCCTGCACTGCCGGACCCCCCCCTCCAACCCCTGCACTGCCGGACCCCCACTAACCCCTGCACTGCCGGACCCCCCACTAACCCCTGCACTGCCGGACCCCCCACTAACCCCTGCACTGCCGGACCCCCACTAACCTCTGCACTGCCGGAGCTCCCCACTAACCCCTGCACTGCCGGACCCCCACTAACCCCTGCACTGCCGGACCCCCCCACTAACCCCTGCACTGCCGGACCCCCCTCACCCCACTAACCCCTGCACTGCCAGACCCCCCCACCCCACTAACCCCTGCACTGCCGGACTCCCCCCCCATTAACCCATGCACTGCCGGACCCCCCCACCCCACTAACCCCTGCACTGCCGGACACCCCCCCACTAACCCCTGCACTGCCAGACCCCCCCCCCCCACTAACCCCTGCACTGCCGGACCCTCCCGCTAACCCCTGCACTGCCGGACCCCCCCCTCCACTAACCCCTGCACTGCCGGACCCCCCACTAACCCCTGCACTGCCAGACCCCCCCCACTAACCCCTGCTTTGCCGGACCCCCCACTAACCCCTGCACTGCCAGACCCCCCCCCACTACCCCTTCACTGCCGGACCCCCCACTAACCCCTGCACTGCCGGACACCCCCCCACTAACCCCTGCACTGCCGGACCCCCCACTAACCCCTGCACTGCCAGACCCCCCCACTAACCCCTGCACTGCCGGACCCCCCCCTCCACTAACCCCTGCACTGCCGGACCCCCCACCCCACTAACCCCTGCGCTGCCGGACACCCCCCCCCACTAACCCCTGCACTGCCGGACCCCCCCCACTAACCCCTGCACTGTCGGACCCCCCCCTCCCACTAACCCCTGCACTGCCGGACCCTCACTAACCCCTGCACTGCCAGACCCCCCCCACTAACCCCTGAACTGCCGGACCCCCCCACCCCACTAACCCCTGCACTGCCGGACCCCCCCACCCCACTAACCCCTGCACTGCCGGACCCCCCCATTAACCCATGCACTGCCGGACCCCCCCACCCCACTAACCCCTGCACTGCCGGACCCCCCCCCATTAACCCATGCACTGCCAGACTCCCCCACTAACCCCTGCACTGCCGGACCCCCCCCCCCCTCCACTAACCCCTGCACTGCCGGACCCCCCCCTCACTAACCCCTGCACTGCCGGCAACCCCCACCCACTAACCCCTGCACTGCCGGACCCCCCCCACTAACCCCTGCACTGCCGGACTTCTCCACCCCACTAACCCTGCACTGCCGGACCTCCCCACCCCACTAACCCCTGCACTGCCGGACCCCCCCACCCCACTAACCCCTGCACTGCCGGACCCCCCCCCCATTAACCCATGCACTGCCGGACCCCCCCACCCCACTAACCCCTGCACTGCCGGACACCCCCCCCACTAACCCCTGCACTGCCGGACCCCCCCCACTAACCCCTGCACTGCCGCCCCCCCCCCCCCCACTAACCCCGGCACTGCAGGACCCCCTCGCTAACCCCTGCACTGCCGGACCTCCCCCTTCACTAACCCCTGCACTGCCGGACCCCCACTAACCCCTGCACTGCCGGACCCCCCACTAACCCCTGCACTGCCGGACCCCCCCCACTAACCCCTGCACTGCCGGACCCCCCACTAACCCCTGCACTGCCGGACCCCCCACTAACCCCTGCACTGCCAGACCCCCCCCCACTAACCCCTGCACTGCCGAACTCCCCACTAACCCCTGCACTGCCAGACCCCCCCACTAACCCATGCACTGCCGGACCCCCCCTCCACTAACCCCTGCACTGCCGGACCCCCCACCCCACTAGCCCCTGCACTGCCGGACACCCCCCCCCACTAACCCCTTCACTGCCGGACCCCCCACTAACCCCTGCACTGACGGACCTCCCCACCCCACTAACCGCTGCACTGCCGGACCCCCCCACCCCACTAACCCCTGCACTGCCGGACCCCCCCACCCCACTAACCCCTGCACTGCCGGACCCCCCCACTAACCCCTGCACTGCCGGACCCCCTTGCTAACCCTGCACTGCCGGACCCCCCCCTCCACTAACCCCTGCACTGCCAGACTCCCCCACTAACCCCTGCACTGCCGGACCCCCCCCCCTCCACTAACCCCTGCACTGCCGGACCCCCCCCTCACTAACCCCTGCACTGCCGGCAACCCCCCCCCCACTAACCCCTGCACTGCCGGACACCCCCCCACTAACCCCTGCACTGCCGGACTTCTCCACCCCACTAACCCCTGCACTGCCGGACCCCCCCTCCATTAACCCATGCATTGCCGGACCACCCCACTAACCCACTATTTTTGGCCAGATTTGAGGACGACATGATCTATACTGATGCCAACAGTTTTTTGTGCCACATCAAGTATTTTTTTCGCTATGTGGATGACATCCTGATCATTTGGGATGGCACACAGAAACAAATTTGAGGATTTTGTGACGTGCGTGTTTGGGGGTTGCAACTTAGAATTCCTGGATATTAACCCCTTCAGCCCCGGGGCACTTTCCGTTTTTGCGTTTTTGTTTTTTGCTCCCCTTCTTCCGAGAGCCGTAACTTTTTTATTATTCCGTCAATCTTGCCATATGAGGGCTTGTTTTTTGCGGGACAAGTTGTACTTTTAAATGAAACCATAAGTTTTACCATATAGTGTACTGGAAAGCAGCAAAAAAATTCCAAGTGTGGAAAAATTGTAAAAAAAAGTGTGATGGCACAATAGTTTTTGGGATGTTTTATTCACTATATGGTAAAATTGATGTGTGGGTATGATACCTGAGGTCGGTGCGAGTTTGTAGACACCAAACATGTATAGGTTTACTTGTATCTAAGGGGTTAAAAAAAATTCACAAGTTTGTCCAATAAAAGTGGAGCACGTTTTGCGCCATTTTCCGAAACACGTAGCGTTCTTATTTTTTGGGATCTATGGCTCAGTGACGGCTTATTTTTTGCGTCTCGAGCTGATGTTTCTAATGGTAGTATTTTTGCGCAGATGCTACGTTTTGATCGCCTGTTATTACATTTTGCGTAAAACCTGCGGCGACCAAAAAATGTAATTTTGGCGTTTGGAATTTTTTTGCCACTACGCCGTTTACCAATCAGATTAATTTATTTTATATTTTGATAGATCGGGCATTTCTGAACGCGGCGATACCAAATATGTGTATATTTATTTATTTTTAACCCTTTAATTTTCAATGGGGGGAAAGGGGGGTGATTTGAACTTTTAGGTTTTTGTTTTTTTTAATTTTTTAAAACTTTTTTGTACTTTTTTTTATTTTATTTTACTAGTCCCCCTAGGGGGCTATAGCGATCAGCAATCCGATTGCTGATCGCTATCTGCTGATCACAGCTATACCGCTGTAAACAGCAGAAATAGTCACTTTCTTTCTTCCTCTGCTCCGTGCCGAGGAAGAATGAAAGTGAAACTTCGTAGCACCAGGCGTCATCACATGACCCTGTGCTACGATGGCAACCACCGAACGTCACGTGATAACTCACGTGACGTCCGGAGGGGGCGGCGGTAAGTAAAAAAGATGGCCGCGCGCATATAGATCTCGCTGCCAGACTTTGGCAGCGAGATCTAAGGGGTTAATGTTCCGGGTGGAATGCGATTCCACTCGGAACATGTAGGCACACATGTCAGCTGTTGAAAACAGCTGATATGTGTGCCGATCCACGCCGCCTGTCCGCGGCAGGGGGCGGGGCTTACCGGGACACGATCCATGACGGATATATCCGTCCATGGTCGTGAAGGGGTTAAAATCTCGGTTCAAAATAACAACCTAGAGACAGAGCTATACAGAAAATCAATAGCAGTGAACACTCTCTTGCGGCACGATAGTGCCCACCCCGATCACATAAAAAGATCAATACCATATTCCCAATTTTTAAGAGTCAAAAGGCTGAACAGTAGCAAAGAACGTTTTTTGGAACAAGCAAATGAGCTAAGCACTAGAGTAAGAGAAAGGGGATACCCGCAAAAAAACATTTCTAAAGCCCTAGAACAATCTTTACAAAAACACAATAAAAATATTCATACTCCTAAAAAAACGGACATAGAAAAAAATGAACGGTTTAGATTCAATTTCAAATTTGGTTCCATGGACCAGAGAATAAAATCAGTGATTAATAAACACTGGCACATTATTGAAAATGATAAAGATTTACAGGAGATAGCAGCTAGAAAACCGCAAATTACTTATCGTAGGTCCAAAAATATAGGAGACTTACTCATAAAGAGACGATTTATCCAACAAAAAAACCTGGCTAGAAAGGGCCGCCCCCATAGGGAATTTCAAATGCGGGAATTGCTCCTTTTGTGATCAACATCTCACAGGGAAAAACATCAAAGTAGGTGATAAATGGTATAAAATAGAAGGATTAGTTACTTGTCGCACTAAGTGGGTAGTGTACGTCATCTTTTGCCCATGTGGGTTTTTCTACATAGGCAAGACAATTAGACCCCTTTTTATCAGATTCCGGGAACATTCACACTCGATCAGTACTGGCATTGGAGCCACTCGCCTCATCACTCATATGCATAACACACATAATGGTAATCATAGACTTTTACAATTTACAGGTTTGGAAAAAATTACACCCTCCCCAGCAGGGGGGGATATGCACAAATATTTGCTGAGAAGAGAGGCCCGATGGATTATAGAAAGTAAGGCAATGGGACCCATTGGGTTCAACGATAAGAATGATTTAGCCATTTTTTTATAGGAGAATTTTTTTATTTTTTTTTTTCCCTATATTATACATCTGTCCTCTCTTTTCAGATTTTTCTGTCTTGATCAAGTATATAAGATATATACAGTAGTCATATGATATAATAGTTCTACATACTTTTTGGTCACTAAAAATCAAGATTAATATATTTATAAAACTAGTGTTTGAAATGAGATTTCTGACACGACAATGATTATATATCATGTTTTTGAAGTGACTATTGAATTATTAGTCCTAATACGATGTCTTTACTGAATAATATCCATTTGAGTCATACTGTGATTATGTCCTAACATCAGCTTAAAAAGTGTTTGTTATTCAGTGAATGTTTTTAATTTGTTTTTAACAAGTAACACGTTGAGTTAAAAAATTACCCTATTTAAGTGGTTAACACTCACGCACCCCTAGAGGTGTGAAACGGTACCGTCGTCCTTGTGCGCTGCTCCCCCTGCTCCCTCATGTCTGTATCACCTGTCTGCAAAAAAGAAAAATAAAATAGATTTCTTGACACCGCAGAGTGCTGCCAAAACTTCTCTTTTTTATGATATTGGTACTTGCTCTGGCTTCTTGGCATATAGCACCACGGTAGTTCAGGACTTCCACTTGCCGTCAGCTGTTTTTTTCAGCCAAGTCCAATGTGAGGATACAGCAGCTGATCTGCACTTCAAGCACCCACAAGACAGGCTCTACATGGAATTGAGCCAAAGGACTTTCTTGCAGCATTTTCCACAGAGTGGTAAGCAGTGCAGTGCACAACTTCTGTTTTTTTCTTCTATTTTTATCACTTTTTGGACCCCCCACTAACCCCTGCACTGCCGGACCCCCACTAACCCCTGCACTGCCAGACCCCCCCCACTAACCCCTGCACTGCCAGACCCCCCCCCACTAACCCCTGCACTGCCAGACCCCCCCCCACTAACCCCTGCACTGCCAGACCCCCCCCACTAACCCCTGCACTGCCGGACCCCCACTAACCCCTGCACTGCCAGACCCCCCCACTAACCCCTGCACTGCCGGACCCCCCCACTAATCCCTGCACTGCCGGACCCCCCACTAACCCCTGCACTGCCAAACCCCTCCACTAACCCCTGCACTGCCGGACCCCCCCTCCACTAACCCCTGCACTGCCGGACCCCCCCACTAATCCCTGCACTGCCGGACCCCCCACTAACCCCTGCACTGCCAAACCCCCCCACTAACCCCTGCACTGCCAGACCCCCCCCACTAATCCCTGCACTGCCGGACCCCCCCACTAATCCCTGCACTGCCGGACCCCCCACTAACCCCTGCACTGCCAAACCCCTCCACTAACCCCTGCACTGCCGGACCCCCCCACTAACCCCTGCACTGCCGGACCCCCCCACCCCACTAACCCCTGCACTGCCGGACACCCCCCCCCCCACTAACCCCTGCACTGCCGGACCTCCCCCACTAACCCCTGCACTGCCGGACCTCCCCCACTAACCCCTGCACTGCCGGACCTCCCCCACTAACCCCTGCACTGCCGGACCTCCCCCACTAACCCCTGCACTGCCGGACCTCCCCCACTAACCCCTGCACTGCCGGACCTCTCCCACTAACCCCTGCACTGCCGGACCTCCCCCACTAACCTCTGCACTGCCGGACCCCCCCCCACTAACTCCTGCACTGCTAGCCCCCCCCCCCAACTAATCCCTGCACTGCCGGATCCCCCCACCCCACTGACCCCTGCACTGCCGGACCCCCCACTAACCCCTGCACTGCCGGACCCCCCCCTTCCTCTAACCCCTGCACTGTCGGACCCCCCCCAACTAACCCCTGCACTGCCGAACCCCTCCACTAACCCCTGCACTGCCGGACCCCCCCCCCACTAACCCCTGCACTGCCGGACCCCCCCACTAACCCCTGCACTGCCGGACCCCCCCCCACTAACCCCTGCACTGCCGGAGCCCCCCACTAACCCCTGCACTGCCAGAGCCCCCCACCAACCCCTGTACTGCCGGACCTCCCCCACTAACCCCTGCACGCACTGCCGGACCCCTCCACTAACCCCTGCACTGCCGGACCCCTCCACTAACCCATGCACTGCCGGACCCCCCACTAACCCCTGCACTTCCGGACCCCCCCCCCACTAACTCCTGCACTGCCGGACCCCCCCCCACTAACCCCTGCACTGCCGGACCCCCCCCCACCAGCCCTTGTGTAAGAACAGTATATGGCCCCTGTGCAAGAACAGTATATGGCCCTGTGTAAGAACAGTATATGGCCCCTGTGTAAGAACAGTATATGGCCCCTGTGTAAGAACAGTATATGGCCCCTGTGTAAGAACAGTATATGGCCCGTGTGTAAGAACAGTATATGGCTCCTGTGTAAGAACAGTATATGGCTCCTGTGTAAGAACAGTATATGGCCCCTGTGTAAGAACAGTATATGGCCCCTGTGTAAGAACAGTATATGGCCCCTGTGTAAGAACAGTATATGGCCCCTGTGTAAGAACAGTATATGGCCCCTGTGCAAGAACAGTATATGGCCCCTGTGCAAGAACAGTATATGGCCCCTGTGTAAGAACAGTATATGGCCCCTGTGTAAGAACAGTATATGGCCCCTGTGTAAGAACAGTATATGGCCCCTGTGTAAGGACAGTATATGGCCCCTGTGTAAGAACAGTATATGGCCCTGTGTAAGAACAGTATATGGCCCCTGTGTAAGAACAGTATATGGCTCCTGTGTAAGAACAGTATATGGCCCCTGTGTAAGGACAGTATATGGCCCCTGTGTAAGAACAGTATATGGCCCCTGTGTAAGAACAGTATATGGCCCCTGTGTAAGAACAGTATATGGCCCCTGTGTAAGAACAGTATATGGCCCCTGTGTAAGAACAGTATATGGCCCCTGTGTAAGAACAGTATATGGCCCTGTGTAAGAACAGTATATGGCCCCTGTGTAAGAACAGTATATGGCTCCTGTGTAAGAACAGTATATGGCCCCTGTGTAAGAACAGTATATGGCCCCTGTGTAAGAACAGTATATGGCCCCTGTGCAAGAACAGTATATGGCCCCTGTGTAAGAACAGTATATGCTCCTGTGTAAGAACAGTATATGGCCCCTGTGTAAGAACAGTATATGGCCCCTGTGTAAGAACAGTATATGGCTCCTGTGTAAGAACAGTATATGGCCCTGTGTAAGAACAGTATATGGCCCTGTGTAAGAACAGTATATGGCTCCTGTGTAAGAACAGTATATGGCTCCTGTGTAAGAACAGTATATGGGCCCTGTGTAAGAACAGTATATGACCCCTGTGTAAGAACAGTATATGGCCCCTGTGTAAGAACAGTATATGGCCCCTGTGTAAGAACAGTATATGGCCCCTGTGTAAGGACAGTATATGGCCCCTGTGTAAGGACAGTATATGGCCCCTGTGTAAGAACAGTATATGGCCCTGTGTAAGAACAGTATATGGCCCCTGTGTAAGAACAGTATATGGCCCCTGTGTAAGAACAGTATATGGCCCCTGTGTAAGAACAGTATATGGCCCCTGTGTAAGAACAGTATATGGCCCCTGTGTAAGAACAGTATATGGCCCCTGTGTAAGAACAGTATATGGCCCTGTGTAAGAACAGTATATGGCCCCTGTGTAAGAACAGTATATGGCTCCTGTGTAAGAACAGTATATGACCCCTGTGTAAGAACAGTATATGGCCCCTGTGTAAGAACAGTATATGGCCCTGTGTAAGAACAGTATATGGCCCTGTGTAAGAACAGTATATGGCCCCTGTGTAAGAACAGTATATGGCCCCTGTGTAAGGACAGTATATGGCCCCTGTGTAAGAACAGTATATGGCCCCTGTGTAAGAACAGTATATGGCCCCTGTGTAAGAACAGTATATGGCCCCTGTGTAAGAACAGTATATGGCCCCTGTGTAAGAACAGTATATGGCCCCTGTGTAAGGACAGTATATGGCCCCTGTGTAAGAACAGTATATGGCCCCTGTGTAAGAACAGTATATGGCCCCTGTGTAAGGACAGTATATGGCCCCTGTGTAAGAACAGTATATGGCCCCTGTGTAAGAACAGTATATGGCTCCTGTGTAAGAACAGTATATGGCTCCTGTGTAAGAACAGTATATGGCCCCTGTGTAAGAACAGTATATGGCCCCTGTGTAAGAACAGTATATGGCCCTGTGTAAGGACAGTATATGGCCCTGTGTAAGAACAGTATATGGCCCTGTGTAAGAACAGTATATGGCCCTGTGTAAGAACAGTATATGGCCCCTGTGTAAGAACAGTATATGGCCCTGTGTAAGAACAGTATATGGCCCCTGTGTAAGAACAGTATATGGCCCCTGTGTAAGAACAGTATATGGCCCCTGTGTAAGAACAGTATATGGCCCCTGTGTAAGAACAGTATATGGCCCTGTGTAAGAACAGTATATGGCCCCTGTGTAAGAACAGTATATGGCCCCTGTGTAAGAACAGTATATGGCCCCTGTGTAAGGACAGTATATGGCCCCTGTGTAAGGACAGTATATGGCCCCTGTGTAAGGACAGTATATGGCCCCTGTGTAAGGACAGTATATGGCCCCTGTGTAAGGACAGTATATGGCCCCTGTGTAAGAACAGTATATGGCCCCTGTGTAAGAACAGTATATGGCCCCTGTGTAAGGACAGTATATGGCCCCTGTGTAAGAACAGTATATGGCCCCTGTGTAAGAACAGTATATGGCCCCTGTGTAAGAACAGTATATGGCCCCTGTGTAAGAACAGTATATGGCCCCTGTGCAAGAACAGTATATGGCCCCTGTGCAAGAACAGTATATGGCCCCTGTGCAAGAACAGTATATGGCCCCTGTGCAAGAACAGTATATGGCCCCTGTGCAAGAACAGTATATGGCCCCTGTGCAGCCCAAGAGCTCAGCATAGTGCATAATCCCACCTGTTTTGGAGGTAGAAATGGCCCCTCACCTCCTGGGCCCCTCATTTCCTGGGCCCCCGTGCAGCCACAGAGGTTGCACCGATGATATGTCTGCCCCTGTGTCCATCGTCACAAGTACAATACAATGCCTTCTATGAGAAATGTGTAATACCTGCTGTCTCCAGTGGTGGCGCTGCAGGAGAATTGAACACTCCAATCCTTATTATATTATTGGCGGCCCCTCTAATACTAACTCTACTGTTGTTGTTGGCATCCCAGGAACATCCTCGAGGGGTCCACAGCCCAGGAACATCCTCGAGGGGTCCACAGCCCAGGAACATCCTCGAGGGGTCCACAGCCCAGGAACATCCTCGAGGGGTCCACAGCCCAGGGTCATCCCCCGAGGTGACCGCAGCCCAGGGTCATCCCCCGAGGTGACCGCAGCCCAGGGTCATCCCCCGAGGTGACCGCAGCCCAGGGTCATCCCCCGAGGTGACCGCAGCCCAGGGTCATCCCCCGAGGTGACCGCAGCCCAGGGTCATCCCCCGAGGTGACCGCAGCCCAGGGTCATCCCCCGAGGTGACCGCAGCCCAGGGTCATCCCCCGAGGTGACCGCAGCCCAGGGTCATCCCCCGAGGTGACCGCAGCCCAGGGTCATCCCCCGAGGTGACCGCAGCCCAGGGTCATCCCCCGAGGTGACCGCAAGCCAGGGAATCGCACCTAAGGGGCAGCGCAGCCCTGAGGGGTTCACAGCCACTAACAAAAAGCCATCGGGGAACTCAGCCACTCTGATCAATCCGCCGCCATTCTGCAGGCACAGAGAAATTATGGAGAGTGACGAACGGACAGAGTCGTCAGCAGAGACACATGACGGATAGACAGAGATGTGAGCAGAGACACATGACGGAGGACGGACAGAGATGTGAGCAGAGACACATGATGGACGGACAGATGTGAGCAGAGACACATGACGGACGGACAGAGATGTGAGCAGAGTCACATGACAGACGGACAGAGATGTGAGCAGAGACACATGATAGAGGGACAGAGATGTGAGCAGAGACGCATGACGGACAGACAGAGATGTGAGCAGAGACCCATGACAGAAGGACAGAGATGTGAGCAGAGTCACATGACAGACGGACAGAGATGTGAGCAGAGACACATGATAGAGGGACAGAGATGTGAGCAGAGACGCATGACGGACAGACAGAGATGTGAGCAGAGACCCATGACAGAAGGACAGAGATGTGAGCAGAGTCACATGACAGACGGACAGAGATGTGAGCAGAGACACATGATAGAGGGACAGAGATGTGAGCAGAGACGCATGACGGACAGACAGAGATGTGAGCAGAGACCCATGACAGAAGGACAGAGATGTGAGCAGAGTCACATGACAGACGGACAGAGATGTGAGCAGAGACACATGATAGAGGGACAGAGATGTGAGCAGAGACGCATGACGGACAGACAGAGATGTGAGCAGAGACCCATGACAGACGGACAGAGATGTGAGCAGAGACAGATGATGGATGGACAGAGATGTGAGCAGAGACACATGACGGACAGACAGAGATGTGAGCAGAGACCCATGACAGAAGGACAGAGATGTGAGCAGAGACAGATGATGGATGGACAGAGATGTGAGCAGAGACACATGACGGATGGACAGAGATGTGAGCAGAGACAGATGACGGACGGACAGAGATGTGAGCAGAGACAGATGACGGACGGACAGAGATGTGAGCAGAGACAGGAGGCCGATAGCCATTACAAGATGTCAGACGGCGAGGTGTGCGGAGTAATGACGGCGCTACCACAACACGTCCCACAAAAGGCGATGAGCGGAGTCCGATCCCCATAGCATGGAGGATGAAACCTCCGGCCATCGGACCCCCACCCCCGGGGCCCCCCCAACCCCTCGCCAGTGCAGGTTTCCTAAATCATTTCATTTCTGAGGGGAGAAAAACACAAAATACATTCCAATAAATATATTAAAAAGGAAATACACGGAAAACTCCTGAAAAAAACAACAGCACGGACAGAGCAGGAAGGGTTAACCCCCATGAAGACTTTATAGAGGCAGCAGCAGACATTGGGGGCTGTGAAGAGTCCTGGGGGGGGATTCCTGTCCTCTGCCGTCCCCCACCAGTAACATCTGGGATTTTGTGGATTCTGTTTCATCTCTTTATCTTCCCCGCCAAAGTGGACAGAGCCAGACATGACCCTGCAGGCCCCGGAGCCGCCACTTATCATCCCACAGGCCTGCAGGACCAGACCCCGGGGAGGAAGGGTTAATAGGAAGTGATAACAATATCTAGTGCGGGGAGCACGGTGTAAATACAGAAAAATATCCCGCACCCCCAGTGTCATCATCCTGTACCCCCAGTGTCATCATCCTGTACCCCCAGTGTCATCATCCTGTACCCCCAGTGTCATCATCCCGTACCCCCAGTGTCATCATCCCGTACCCCCAGTGTCATCATCCCGTACCCCCAGTGTCATCATCCCGTACCCCCAGTGTCATCATCCCGTACCCCCAGTGTCATCATCCCGTACCCCCAGTGTCATCATCCCGCACCCCCAGTGTCATCATCCCGCACCCCCAGTGTCATCATCCCGTACCCCCAGTGTCATCATCCCGTACCCCCAGTGTCATCATCCTGTACCCCCAGTGTCATCATCCCGTACCCCCAGTGTCATCATCCCGTACCCCCAGTGTCATCATCCCGTACCCCCAGTGTCATCATCCCGTACCCCCAGTGTCATCATCCCGTACCCCCAGTGTCATCATCCCGTACCCCCAGTGTCATCATCCCGTACCCCCAGTGTCATCATCCCGTACCCCCAGTGTCATCATCCCGTACCCCCAGTGTCATCATCCCGCACCCCCAGTGTCATCATCCCGTACCCCCAGTGTCATCATCCCGTACCCCCAGTGTCATCATCCCGTACCCCCAGTGTCATCATCCCGCACCCCCAGTGTCATCATCCCGCACCCCCAGTGTCATCATCCCGTCACCCCCAGTGTCATCATCCTGTACCCCCAGTGTCATCATCCTGTACCCCCAGTGTCATCATCCTGTACCCCCAGTGTCATCATCCTGTACCCCCAGTGTCATCATCCTGTACCCCCAGTGTCATCATCCTGTACCCCCAGTGTCATCATCCCGTACCCCCAGTGTCATCATCCCGTACCCCCAGTGTCATCATCCCGCACCCCCAGTGTCATCATCCCGCACCCCCAGTGTCATCATCCCGCACCCCCAGTGTCATCATCCCGCACCCCCAGTGTCATCATCCCGCACCCCCAGTGTCAGTATCCCGCACCCCCAGTGTCAGTATCCCGCACCCCCAGTGTCATCATCCCGCACCCCCAGTGTCATCATCCCGCACCCCCAGTGTCATTATTCGTTGGTCACTTTGATGGGCTCCTGGGCTGCTGAGGGCCCCTGTATTCTTCTTTTACAGGGGCTCGTCTCAGTGTCCGCCTGTGCTGAGCTCTCCATACTCTTGGCACTGTGCACCCCTAAACTGTGCTGTGGCTCTTGTGTGCGGCTCCAGCAGAGCATGCAGTGGCTTGTAGTGGCATCTAGTGGTCACACAGAGGACTGCAGCCCCATCTCCCTGCACTGTAGAAATCTTAGGTTAAATCCAGAGGATGAACGCTAAAATCAGCCTTACACAGACCCCTGAGGCTATCACAGAGCAGGGGCATTATACGGAGACTTGATTACACACAGGGGCTTATATTCATCATCATCAGTCATTTAGGACAACATTGCATCATTCACAGATCCTTACTTAGCAGCAAGGTTTGAATTACAAAAATCTCCTAGGAGACACTAATATAAAACTTAACATTTAATAAAGACTGTATTAAAAAGCGAACAGGGTCACTGATAATCGTGATATCCTAAAAAGAGAAATACACACATCTAGTGTTTGATCACAGCCTCACAGAAGCCACCGCAAATGTGTATGATCTATGCAATAGCACATAGTCTCTGGCTCTGGCTATTCAGGGATCAACACCCATGTGTGTGACACATAAACATTGCCCATGTGATGACATGGACAAAGAGACCCAAAACCTATTGTTTTACAGCTCAAGAAACCACCCTCATCACCAAGGGGTCTTGCTGAAAAAAAGGAAAGGTCTCACCAACTTTAGGCGGGCTTTATTCATGCAGCAAACCTGGAATATCAATCCTCATATATGGAATATGCTTGCTTCCTCGGGTCACTTAGTCATTACAGATGTGTAACTACCGACGCGTTTCATTATATTCTTCAGGGAAGTCAGTAATATTAATATTAGGGGTATTCCACATTCATAAGGGCAAACATTCCCAGTAAAAACCCAGTGCTGGACTGAAAATGAAACAAAAGTCACCATAAGTCCACCACTGAAAAACATCATTACAACTGAGTACCAAACCCCAAAGGGAGCAGTCACCAAAAACATGTCCTCTAAGTTCTGGTGCTAGGCCACATTAAATGCCCATTTCCGGACGCACACTGGAACAAACAAGTCTCTATATATCTACCGCTCTTTGAAATATCATAGAAGGAATACAGTCCCACACGGGAACACTCACCAAAACACGCCTTCCATATGTGTATTCAATTTCAAATGTGCCGCGCTCCAAAGCCTTGGGCCGCGCCATCTTATATCACGCGCGCATGCGCAGTACACCCCATTCAAGTGTGTGACGCACAAACCGGAACCGCATGATACCGGAAGTTGGTACGTCATCTAAAATAGCCGACCACATCATCACATAGTGTCGGTCAACACATCCGGTGACGCTCCTTCCGGAATGTGGAACGCAAGCCGGAACAAATATCAAGTAATCGCGTCATTGTTCTACTAATGCTTGCGTTCCATACGCTGAAACACAACAATAATGAACAGGTACAAGACCCATTCACACAATAATTAAAGTCCATCAAAGACAGTATATAGATCTCCTCATATTGTAAATACACCAATCATTGCAGTGATATTATGGCGAACAACACTTCTCCTACAAAAACCGTCCTAGTTACATATGCTCCATATACTAAGGTGGGAGGGGAGCAAATAAATCGCTATTGCAATTGGCTCATAAACAGATGCCCACAGTATGACGGACCTAATAAGAGGACAGACCACCACTATCAACCTACAGGGAAAAGATCAAATCAAGAATCCAAAGATTTTACAGAATTTCTTTGAGCAGGCCCCTGTATCAAAGAAAAAGGAGACAAAGGGGAGAAAGAAAAGGAAGCTAAGTGCACACTAAGTCTGACCCTCACTCATTTAAAACTCTCCCTACCTTACTGCAGAGGTCGGCACCATATATACCCACGCCCATGGCGCCCCCACTCACCGTCGGCTGACCCTCCTGACTAAACCTACAGACTAAGGTGTATCTAAAAAGGGGGTAAAAGACAGCTGCTCATTAAGGCCATTCGGAGCCATGGTGCCCAGTGTGTAAATCCAAAAACATTCCTTACGGAGTATCATCTCATTCAGAGATCCTCAATCACCTTCTGGAGGGAGTTTGCTGCACTGAAAGTAAAGGGGATGAATAATATTGCACGCCACAATTTTCAGTTATTTGTTTTTTAAAAAAAGTTTAAAATAGGCAATAAATTTTCTTCATCTTCACAATTGTGTCACTTGTTGCTGATTCTTCACCAGAACATTAACATTTTATCTTTATGTTTAAAGCCTGAAATGTGGGAGAAGGTTGAAAAATTCAAGGGGGTTGAATAATTTTGTAAGGCACTGTATAAGCTTTAAGGACGTCAGAGATCTGCACAGGTAGATGCAAATGCAGCCTCAGCGGTGAGAATCTGACCTGTAGATCTACATTTTCCATTTACTGACAGTAAAACTGGACACATGAGAATCAGACTGAACACTGAAGAACCGGACTGTTAACCAGAGTACCGGACTGTTAACCGAAGTACCGGACTGTTAACCGAAGTACCGGACTGTTAACCGAAGTACCGGACTGTTAACCGAAGTACCGGACTGTTAACCGAAGTACCGGACTGTTAACCGAAGTACCGGACTGTTAACCGAAGTACCGGACTGTTAACCGAAGTACCGGACTGTTAACCGAAGGACCGAACTGGGCACCGAAGGACCGAACTAGACACCGAAGGATCGAACTAGACACCGAAGGATCGAATTAGACACCGAAGGATCGAATTGGACACCGAAGGACCGAACTGGACACCGAAGGACCGAACTGGACACCGAAGGACCGAACTGGACACCGAAGGACCGAACTAGACACCGAAGGATCGAATTAGACACCGAAGGATCGAATTAGACACCGAAGGATCGAATTAGACACCGAAGGATCGAATTAGACACCGAAGGATCAAATTAGACACCGAAGGATCAAATTAGACACCGAAGGATCGAATTAGACACCGAAGGATCGAATTAGACACCGAAGGATCAAATTAGACACCGAAGGACCGAACTGGACACCGAAGGACCGAACTGGACACCGAAGGACCGAACTGGACACCGAAGGACCGAACTGGACACCGAAGGACCGAACTGGACACCGAAGGACCAGACTGGACACCGAAGGACCAGACTGGACACCAGAGAATCAGACTTGACACTGAAAGACCAGACATGCACCAGAGGGCCGGACTGGACTCCGGGGGGTCTGGACTACAGACCGGAGAATGGAACTAGACACTGGAGGATCGGACTGGATATCGGAAGGGGCAGCACAAATCAAATTGCTCATCTCTAGTGAAGAATTAATTAGAGGGTCTGTGAGAGCTGGAGGGAATTTGTTCCCGGCCTCATTACCTGGGGTTAGTAATTTGCACGCCCCCCCCCCCCCCGCAGAGATATAAATGAGAGGAGTGATATACACCAATGTGAGGAGCGCCTGTGCACAGATCCTATAAGGAATGTCCCACCGCCCCGTGAAGAGGAAGAAGCCACACGACCCTCCACCCCTGAAAGCCCCTCCACCTCTGAGAACCCTCCACCTTTCTCCATATTAATGTCTATGGATGTAGATGAGGAGAGAAGAGAGAAGCCCCCGGATATTCGTATGGGAGGGGGGGCACAAACTTTTCCCCATATTAATGTCTGAGTGTAGGTGGAAGACAGAGAAGCCCCCAGAGGCGTGTGTGTGTAAGGGGGGGGGGGGGCACATACTTTTCCCCATATTAATGTCTATGGGTGTATATAGAGGACAGAGAAGCCCCCGGAGGTGGGGGGGGGGGGCACATACTTTTCTCCATAATAATTATTTGTTAGTACTCCTATCATATGAGAGTTCATGATGGGAGTACTAACTTTGCTGCGTCTTTGGGGGTAGCACACAGCAAGCATTTCTATTTAAGTTTATAAAGTTTATTCCTCCTTCATAAACTGCTCCATCAAATCAGTCCCCTTCTCACATACCGCCCATTTACAATGTAGCCAGTCGCCTTCTCACATACCGCCCATTTACAATGTAGCCAGTCGCCTTCTCACATACCGCCCATTTACAATGTAGCCAGTCCACTTCTCACATACCGCCCATTTACAATGTAGCCAGTCCCCTGCTTACATACTGCCCATTTACAATGTAGCCAGTCCCCTGCTTACATACTGCCCATTTACAATGTAGTCAGTCCCTTCTCACATACCGCCCATTTACAATGTAGCCAGTCCCCTTCTCACATACCACCCATTTACAATGTAGCCAGTCCCCTGCTTACATACTGCCCATTTACAATGTAGTCAGTCCCTTCTCACATACCGCCCATTTACAATGTAGCCAGTCCCCTTCTCACATACCGCCCATTTACAATGTAGCCAGTCGCCTTTTCACATACCGCCCATTTACAATGTAGCCAGTCCCCTTCTCACATACCGCCCATTTACAATGTAGCCACTCCCCTTCTCACATACCGCCCATTTACAATGTAGCCAGTCCCCTTCTCACGTACTGCCCATTTACAATGCAGCCAATCCCCTTCTCACATACCACCCATTTACAATGTAGCCAGTCGCCTTCTCACATACCGCCCATTTACAATGTAGCCAGTCGCCTTCTCACGTACCGCCCATTTACAATGTAGCCAATCCCCTTCTCACATACCACCCATTTACAATGTAGCCAGTCGCCTTCTCACATACTGCCCATTTACAATGTAGCCAGTCGCCTTCTCACATACCGCCCATTTACAATGCAGCCAATCCCCTTCTCACATACCACCCATTTACAATGTAGCCAGTCGCCTTCTCACATACCGCCCATTTACAATGTAGCCAGTCGCCTTCTCACGTACCGCCCATTTACAATGTAGCCAATCCCCTTCTCACATACCACCCATTTACAATGTAGCCAGTCGCCTTCTCACATACTGCCCATTTACAATGTAGCCAGTCCCCTTCTCACATACCGCCCATTTACAATGCAGCCAATCCCCTTCTCACATACCACCCATTTACAATGTAGCCAGTCGCCTTCTCACGTACTGCCCATTTACAATGCAGCCAATCCCCTTCTCACATACCACCCATTTACAATGTAGCCAGTCGCCTTCTCACATACCGCCCATTTACAATGTAGCCAGTCCCCTTCTCACATACTGCCCATTTACAATGTAGCCACTCCCCTTCTTACATACTGCCCATTTACAATGTAGCCACTCCCCTTCTTACATACCGCCCATTTACAATGTAGCCACTCCCCTTCTTACATACCGCCCATTTACAATGTAGCCACTCCCCTTCTCACATACCGCCCATTTACAATGTAGCCAGTCGCCTTCTCACATACCGCCCATTTACAATGTAGCCAGTCGCCTTCTCACATACCGCCCATTTACAATGTAGCCAGTCCACTTCTCACATACCGCCCATTTACAATGTAGCCAGTCCACTTCTCACATACCGCCCATTTACAATGTAGCCAGTCCACTTCTCACATACCGCCCATTTACAATGTAGCCAGTCCCCTTCTCACATACTGCCCATTTACAATGTAGCCAGTCCCCTTCTTACATACTGCCCATTTACAATGTAGCCAGTCGCCTTCTCACATACCGCCCATTTACAATGCAGCCAATCCCCTTCTCACATACCACCCATTTACAATGTAGCCAGTCGCCTTCTCACATACCGCCCATTTACAATGTAGCCAGTCCCCTTCTCACATACTGCCCATTTACAATGTAGCCACTCCCCTTCTTACATACTGCCCATTTACAATGTAGCCACTCCCCTTCTTACATACCGCCCATTTACAATGTAGCCACTCCCCTTCTTACATACCGCCCATTTACAATGTAGCCACTCCCCTTCTCACATACCGCCCATTTACAATGTAGCCAGTCGCCTTCTCACATACCGCCCATTTACAATGTAGCCAGTCGCCTTCTCACATACCGCCCATTTACAATGTAGCCAGTCCACTTCTCACATACCGCCCATTTACAATGTAGCCAGTCCACTTCTCACATACCGCCCATTTACAATGTAGCCAGTCCACTTCTCACATACCGCCCATTTACAATGTAGCCAGTCGCCTTCTCACATACTGCCCATTTACAATGTAGCCAGTCGCCTTCTCACATACCGCCCATTTACAATGTAGCCAGTCGCCTTCTCACATACCGCCCATTTACAATGCAGCCAATCCCCTTCTCACATACCACCCATTTACAATGTAGCCAGTCGCCTTCTCACGTACTGCCCATTTACAATGCAGCCAATCCCCTTCTCACATACCACCCATTTACAATGTAGCCAGTCGCCTTCTCACATACCGCCCATTTACAATGTAGCCAGTCGCCTTCTCACGTACTGCCCATTTACAATGTAGCCACTCCCCTTCTTACATACCGCCCATTTACAATGTAGCCACTCCCCTTCTTACATACCGCCCATTTACAATGTAGCCACTCCCCTTCTTACATACCGCCCATTTACAATGTAGCCAGTCGCCTTCTCACATACCACCCATTTACAATGTAGCCACTCCCCTTCTCACATACCGCCCATTTACAATGTAGCCAGTCCCCTTCTCACATACCGCCCATTTACAATGTAGCCAGTCGCCTTCTCACATACCGCCCATTTACAATGCAGCCAGTCCCCTTCTCACATACCGCCCATTTACAATGTAGCCAGTCGCCTTCTCACATACCGCCATTTACAATGTAGCCAGTCCCCTTCTCACATACCGCCCATTTACAATGCAGCCAGTCGCCTTCTCACATACCGCCCATTTACAATGTAGCCAGTCCCCTTCTCACATACCGCCCATTTACAATGTAGCCAGTCGCCTTCTTACATACCGCCCATTTACAATGTAGCCAGTCGCCTTCTCACATACCGCCCATTTACAATGTAGCCAGTCGCCTTCTCACATACTGCCCATTTACAATGTAGCCACTCCCCTTCTCACATACCGCCCATTTACAATGCAGCCAATCCCCTTCTCACATACTGCCCATTTACAATGCAGCCAGTCCCCTTCTCACATACCGCCCATTTACAATGTAGCCAGTCGCCTTCTCACATACCGCCCATTTACAATGTAGCCAGTCCCCTTCTCACATACCACCCATTTACAATGTAGCCAGTCGCCTTCTCACATACCGCCCATTTACAATGTAGCCAGTCGCCTTCTCACATACCGCCCATTTACAATGTAGCCAGTCGCCTTCTCACATACCGCCCATTTACAATGTAGCCAGTCGCCTTCTCACATACCGCCCATTTACAATGTAGCCAGTCGCCTTCTCACATACCGCCCATTTACAATGTAGCCAGTCGCCTTCTCACATACCGCCCATTTACAATGTAGCCAGTCGCCTTCTCACATACCGCCCATTTACAATGTAGCCAGTCGCCTTCTCACATACCGCCCATTTACAATGTAGCCAGTCGCCTTCTCACATACCGCCCATTTACAATGTAGCCAGTCGCCTTCTCACATACCGCCCATTTACAATGTAGCCAGTCGCCTTCTCACATACCGCCTATTTACAATGTAGCCAGTCGCCTTCTCACATATGCCCATTTACAATGTAGCCAGTCGCCTTCTCACATACCGCCTATTTACAATGTAGCCAGTCGCCTTCTCACATATGCCCATTTACAATGTAGCCAGTCGCCTTCTCACATACCGCCCATTTACAATGTAGCCAGTCGCCTTCTCACATACCACTATTTACAATGTAGCCAGTCGCCTTCTCATATACCACTATTTACAATGTAGCCAGTCGCCTTCTGATATACCACCCATTTACAGTGTAGCCAGTCCCCGTCTTACATACCGCCCATTTACAATGTAGCCAGACCCCTTCTTACAGATCCCTCCTTGGCCTAAAGCCGTCAGGCTTGGCACTAATACACACTTCCAGACTAGAGTACCTTCTCTACCTGCTTTGGGGTTCTGCCCTTGTAACACAGTCTGTCGCTGTCACCAGACCCTTTTCTGTTTACACACCTCTTAGATACATCTCCTGGTCAGATATCTCTCTACGTGACCACCTCCAATGGTTAATGTGGTAATGAGACTCACTTTTATTGAAAACTACCGGCCGGTCTGACCTTGCGCTATCTAGTACGTCACAAGGGTTACTGTCTGGGCACCTCAGCACTGAACTGGCAGAAGATCTGTTATACGTAGACTCTCCACATTCTCTTTTTGCAGCTCTGCCATGGCCTCTTCTATGACCTTGGCTCCTTTCACTGCAGGACCTGCTTCCTCTGCCATTCGAGGCAACATGTTCATCAGGTGGACCACACTTCTTCCCCGGCCTGAAAGCGGTCTCCACCTCATACCAACATGGTAAAGTTGCTCTGCAATCCTCTGTCCTTCCACATTCAACTGTCTCAGTAGTTCAAGGCACCCCATACGGTGCTCTAAGAGAACACGTACATTTTCAGTACAGTCCTTGGTTCCCAAAATGATAAATGGAACCGTACCGATTTCACAGGGTATCTGGGCTTCAGTGTGAGGATCAACTCTCACTCTCGTCACACCGGACACCAGTTCTCTGGTCACCTGTATGACGTCTTCCATGAACTCCAACAACCTTCGAGCTGTCTTCACTGCTCCTGCAGTTTCCCCATGAATTCGGAACGTTCCACCGTCTTCTTCCACTTCAGCAGCTGTAACACCTGGACTCTTCCTGAATCGCTGAATGTTACTTCTCAGCGCTCATATTACAGGCCCAATTAACCGTTTTTTCACAATTGCGTTTCTCCTGTTTTGATGGAATGAAAGCCCTCTTCTTAGAAATTTTCAATAAATTTGGATTTTATGGAATCTGATGCTGGATCTTTCCTTCTCCTGTTTCTTCACAGTCACCACTTCCTGAGACGCTGCGGTGAGCAGATTCATACGCTCCAAGCGTCTGGTGGCTTCTTCCTTCTGTAAATTGATCAACCATTTCATACGAAGACACCTTAGGTGCATGTCACTCAGGATAGCCGCCCGCTTCTTTGTGACATCCCCACCAATCGGTTAGTCTCTGAGGTAAAGTAGACTTTACAGGCTCCTACAGACTTCTTGAATCCCTCATCTTCACGGGCACAAGCTTCTCTTAAGTCTTCGGACACATCTACCATGCACTTAATGACTGGACGGGTTCCTTTACCTTCAAGGCCATTGGACCGTTACTTGGGTCTTTTGCATTCATTTTATTTCCTTACCAAAGGCTCCACATTTTCAGTTATGTACTCTCCAGGTTCAGCTCCAGCCTCAGAGCCTTTGGGTTTCTCCTTGCCTTTGATCTCAGGTTTCTTACACTTCTTAGCCGAGTCAATCTTTATATCTTCTTTATGTCTTCCATCTTGGTCTTACCAGTGGGGTCAGTCAAGCTCTCAGCTCCTGATGAGACCTCTGGTCCAGACTTCACCCTCCTCCAGAGGTTCTTTGCAATTCTGCAGCATCAGCTTTTTCTTTGGTCTCCACTGCATCACCTTCATCTTGCTGTTGGGTCTTTGCAGTATCACCTTCAGCTTTCTCTTGGGTCTTTGAAGTATCACCTTCAGCTTTCTCTTGGGTCTTTGAAGTATCACCTTCAGCTCTCTCTTGGGTCTCTGCAGCATCACCTTCAGTTTCCTCTTGGGTCTCTGCAGTATCACCTTCAGCTTTCTCTTGGGTCTCTGCAGCATCACCTTCAGCTTTCTCTTTTGTCTCCACTGCATTACCTTCAGCTTTCTCTTGGTTCTCTGCAGTGTCACCTTCAGCTTCCTCTTGGGTCTCTGCAGTGTCACCTTCAGCTTCCTCTTGGGTCTCTGCAGTGTCACCTTCAGCTTTCTCTTGGGTCTCTGCAGTGTCACCTTCAGCTTCCTCTTGGGTCTCTGCAGTGTCACCTTCAGCTCTCTCTTGGGTCTCTGCAGCATCACCTTCAGCTTTCTCTTGGGTCTCTGCAGCATCACCTTCAGCTTTCTCTTTTGTCTCCACTGCATTACCTTCAGCTTTCTCTTGGTTCTCTGCAGTGTCACCTTCAGCTTCCTCTTGGGTCTCTGCAGTGTCACCTTCAGCTTTCTCTTGGGTCTCTGCAGTGTCACCTTCAGCTTTCTCTTGGGTCTCTGCAGTGTCACCTTCAGCTTCCTCTTGGGTCTCTGCAGTGTCACCTTCAGCTCTCTCTTGGGTCTCTGCAGCATCACCTTCAGCTTTCTCTTGGGTCTCTGCAGCATCACCTTCAGCTTTCTCTTTTGTCTCCACTGCATTACCTTCAGCTTTCTCTTGGTTCTCTGCAGTGTCACCTTCAGCTTCCTCTTGGGTCTCTGCAGTGTCACCTTCAGCTTTCTCTTGGGTCTCCACTGCATTACCTTCAGCTTCCTCTTGGGTCTCTGCAGTGTCACCTTCAGCTCTCTCTTGGGTCTCTGCAGCATCACCTTCAGTTTCCTCTTGAGTCTCTGCAGTATCACCTTCAGCTTTCTCTTGGGTCTCTGCAGCATCACCTTCAGCTTTCTCTTTTGTCTCCACTGCATTACCTTCAGCTTTCTCTTGGTTCTCTGCAGTGTCACCTTCAGCTTCCTCTTGGGTCTCTGCAGTGTCACCTTCAGCTTTCTCTTGGGTCTCCACTGCATTACCTTCAGCTTCCTCTTGGGTCTCTGCAGTGTCACCTTCAGCTTCCTCTTGGGTCTCTGCAGTGTCACCTTCAGCTCTCTCTTGGGTCTCTGCAGCATCACCTTCAGTTTCCTCTTGAGTCTCTGCAGTATCACCTTCAGCTTTCTCTTGGGTCTCTGCAGCATCACCTTCAGCTTTCTCTTGGGTCTCCACTGCATTACCTTCAGCTTCCTCTTGGGTCTCTGCAGTGTCACCTTCAGCTTTCTCTTGGGTCTCTGCAGCATCACCTTCAGCTTTCTCTTGGGTCTCCACTGCATTACCTTCAGCTTCCTCTTGGGTCTCTGCAGTGTCACCTTCAGCTTCCTCTTGGGTCTCTGCAGTGTCACCTTCAGCTTTCTCTTGGGTCTCTGCAGTGTCACCTTCAGCTTTTTCTTGGGTCTCCACTGCATTACCGTCAGCTTCCTCTTGGGTCTCTGCAGTGTCACCTTCAGCTTCCTCTTGGGTCTCTGCAGTGTCACCTTCAGCTTTCTCTTGGGTCTCTGCAGTGTCACCTTCAGCTTTCTCTTGGGTCTCCACTGCATCACCTTCAGCTTCCTCTTGGGTCTCTGCAGTGTCACCTTCAGCTTCCTCTTGGGTCTCTGCAGTGTCACCTTCAGCTTCCTCTTGGGTCTCTGCAGTGTCACCTTCAGCTTCCTCTTGGGTCTCTGCAGTGTCACCTTCAGCTTTCTCTTGGGTCTCTGCAGTGTCACCTTCAGCTTTCTCTTGGGTCTCCACTGCATCACCTTCAGCTTCCTCGTGGGGCTCCGCAGTGTCACCTTCAGCTTTCTCTTGGGTCTCTGCAGTGTCACCTTCAGCTTTCTCTTGGGTCTCTGCAGTGTCACCTTCAGCTTTCTCTTGGGTCTCTGCAGTGTCACCTTCAGCTTCCTCTTGGGTCTCTGCAGTGTCACCTTCAGCTTCCTCTTGGGTCTCTGCAGTGTCACCTTCAGCTTCCTCTTGGGTCTCTGCAGTGTCACCTTCAGCTTCCTCTTGGGTCTCTGCAGTGTCACCTTCAGCTTCCTCTTGGGTCTCTGCAGTGTCACCTTCAGCTTTCTCTTGGGTCTCTGCAGTGTCACCTTCAGCTTTCTCTTGGGTCTCCACTGCATCACCTTCAGCTTCCTCGTGGGTCTCTGGAGTGTCACCTTCAGATTTCTCTTGGGTCTCCACTGCATCACATTCAGCTTCCTCGTGGGGCTCCGCAGTGTCACCTTCAGCTTTCTCTTGGGTCTCTGCAGCATCACCTTCCGCCAGGGAATCCCACCCTTCAGCGTGGTACTCTGTTCCTCTTAGAGCTTTGGCACCGTTTTCAGCACTGGGTGGTTTACCGGTCTTGATCACCATGACCTGTGTGGTTTTCCTATACCACTCTCTAGGATGTCATCTCCTGCAGCGCTTTCCAGGATTTCATCTCCTATAGCACTCTCACCCAACAGACCTTCAGCTTCATACTTAGAAATTGTAGGGGACACAAAAATTGTGGGGCACACCACCACTACTTTCTCGGTTGGCTCCTTTTCAGCGATTTTACCCTGTTGATTTCTGTCGTTACAATGTGTCAGTTTAAGCTCCGATTCCTCTTTTGTCTTGTAGGACATCGCTGTTTAACTCTACCAGTTACTGAACCTTCTCTGCACCCTCAGTCGGTATACCTCGAGCTACCTCTCAGCATTTATGATGTCTCCGGTGTCGGGAGAAGGTTTTACCCTTCTCAATTGTCTGTACCTCACTGTACTCGCTCGTCAGTGGCCTTACTGGAGTCATCGTCTCTCCCCCTGGTGTCCTGGACTAACATGTCCCCACTTAACCAGGTGTCAGCCCCATTTTCTGGAGCTCCCCCGTTATTTACTGTCATATTGTTTATTTCTCTAAATGTCGTGTCGCTAAGTTGTGCATGTCCACCATTTTCTTTGGTCACCCCTAACTTAGGACAGTCACCTCTAGGAGGTATTTTCTCCTGCTTATTACCCACAAACATACCACAGGGAACTCCTTTAGTCTCCTGTTGTGGTATGGCTTCCTTTGGGCCGTTCTGGCTCTTACACAAGCAATTGGACACTTCCCCCATCTCTCACAAGTCCAAAAACAATTGGGTGCAGTAACTCCGGAACTACACCATTATCATGGGTTCTTATGTCCCTGTCTGTCCCAATGACCACTCTGGTCACCGGGGACTCTTTACTATCACCGTGGATGCAGCCGACACGGATCTTCCCTCTGAGAATCAGGTAAACATCGGGTGTGGCCCTCACCAGAGTCACCAAGGTCCCCGAGTCTACCAGTCCAGTCATGCATTTGTCCATGCACTTCCATTGAACACAGACATGGATCCTGATCCAGCCAGGACCTCTATCCTGCAGACTAGACACACAGAGCTTGAACACCATTGTCCCCGGCTACTGTCCATCTATGCCACCGTCGCTGCCCCTTTGACCTTGGGATGCTCCGCCCATTTTTGGATGACCACCACTTACTCTTTCTGGGACTCCTCCACCTTTCCTACAACCACCCCTTTCCTGGACTCCTCCCCTTTTAGGCAACCCACTCTAAAGGGAATACATTCTCTGGCCTCCCAAGGGAACTCTCAAGTAGCAGTTGTGACGACATGGACACTCAGTGCCTATCATGGGTTAAAGTTTCTTAAAATTCAGCCAGACGTATTGTTCTTCTGTGTGTTAACTCATGTTTGCTAAACTATTGTTTGGCACCAGACCCTTCGGAGCAATCATTGTAATGTAGTTGTGTATTGCTAATCTAATGTAAATTACCTTAGTAGCCATTGTCTAGTCTGTGCATTCCAGACCACATGTAGATATTCTCAGTCTTTCTATCCACATCATTTAAATCAACATTATCCATGCAGCTTGAAATTCATCCAATAAGAGAAGCAACCTTGTACAACCAATCCAATAAGGGCACAGTTTATCCTAAGGGAAGGTTATGGCTATAAAAGGGATTTCTTTAAGTCACCAGTGATTGATGGATGTGCATGATCCAGTCTAAGCTCTTAGGAGCTGGCTAGAGGATCAGGATACCTTGTGGCTTCAATCTAGGGACTCTGGCTCCGATTGGAGACCATATCCATAGTCTAGGGATTACGACTCCGGCTGCCAGGATTATATCATCATACCAGAGACTACTTAAGGAGGAAACCCAGGTTGGGACAATCCAGTCACCTGGTACAGACTTTGCAGACCTCAACCAGCTTCCTAAATCTGGCGTTATTCCATTCTCGGTGGGTGCCCACCAAAAGCGGGGTGCTGCTGGATTGGAGTAAATAGCCCTGGAACCTCTGAGGCATGGACATTCAAAATCCCTGGTGAGCAGCGGAAGGGTGAGACTCTGTTGCCTGTTACATTTGTGTGTTTTGCTGGTTATGTGCTGTTAATATTTTGGGGATCCAGTTGGGATGAGCCCTGAGCCACGCTGTCTTTCTAAAGGCGGCTGGGCCAGCGGACAAGAGCACCCACTGAGCCCCGTGTCTCCACACCAGTCTATACAGTTCGTCAGTGCGCCAAGTGTCTCCCTGGGCACCCCATGTCTGCACTGGGCCCAATACCACATCATTACACCGTTCATACAGCTCCTGCTCCTGCTGCTGTCGCTGAACCTCCTGGCCCCTCCGAATGCTGGTTTCCTGCTGCCCCTGGACCTCCTAGGCACCTCCGGATGCCGGACCCTGCCGCTGCCCCTGGACCTCCTGGCACCTCCAGATGCCGATCCCTGCCGCTGCCCCTAGACCTCCTGGCACCTTAAGCTGCCAGTCCCCTGCCGATGCTGCTGCCCCTAGTCCTCCTGGCACCTCCAGCTGCCGGTCCCCTGCCGCTGCTCCTGGACCTCCTGGCACCTCCGGCTGCCGGTCCCTTGCTAATGCTGCTGCCCCTGGAACTTCTGGCACCACCGACTCGTGGTCCCCTGCAGCTGCTGCTGCCCCTGGACCCCCTGGCACCTCCAGCTGGCCGGTCCCCTGCCGCTGCTGCCCCTAGACCTTCGGGCACCTCCAGCTGCCAGTCCCCTTCGGCTGCTGCTGCCCCTGGACCTCCGGCTGCCAGTCCCCTGCTGCTGCTGCCTCATGGCTGCTCAGCTCCCACAGCTTGTACAGATCCACTTGTAACTTCGTAGACCGCCAATCACCAGCAACACCACTCTGCAGCCGCTACCAGTACCTCCTGGAACGCTGCCCGCACTCTAGCACCAAATGTGAGAGGTGGCTTACTCACATGATGGGGGTGCTAACTTTGCTGCGGCTTTGGGGTAGCACACAGAAGCAATTTCTATTTATGCTCAGCAGGTTTATTCCTCCTTCATAAACTGTTCCATTGAATCAAAAGCAAAACAGCTTTTCCCAGCACACAGTCTTAGGCCCCTTCACACACACACACACACACACACACACACACACACACACAGGCACACACACACACACGTGCCTCTGGTACGTGTTTGACAATTTTCTCACGTACCGGAGACACGTACACATGTAGAGCTATGTATTCCTATGGTTTCGGACACACGTAAGTATTTTGGCACGGAATATGTGTCCATTCCGTACTTACGTGTGTCCGTGTGTTTCTCACACCGACATGTCCGTTTTCTTTCCGGCATCACGGGTGTCACACGGAACGCAAACGTGTCACACGTAACACAAACGGACAACACGGATGTGTTCCGTGTGACATGCACCGGAGAAAAGACACGTGTCTGCGAGAAAAAAAAAACAAACCTTTACTCACCTTCTCCAGCCCTGCAGTCTCTGCCGCTGCTGTCACTTGCTGCCGACCACCGCTCATTATGCTCATTGAATATTCCCTTCACTGCGGCCGGAAGCAGCAGCAGCGGGGAGATGGCAGGACCGGAGACTGAAGATCAGCACCACGGACAGCGACGCCAGGGACAGGTGTTTAGAAAGTTCCCGTTCTCCGTGTGTTATCCAAGAACATCCGTAGCCCATAAACACGGGTCACTGAGGGCAAAACGCACCTCTGACATGTCCGTGAAAAACGTGCGTGGTTTTTCACGTACGTGTGAAGGGGGCCTTAAATAAAGCAGAGTCCATATATCTCTGCGGGGTTCTCCTGCACAGGACCTCTCCTCAGGATCCCACAGGAGAAGAAACCATCTCCTGACACAGACTGTCAGTGTAGACACACTCATGGGCGGGGTATGTAGGTGGCCAGACCCGCCCATCTCTCCAGCTACCTGTGAACTGGGCCCACTATACCAAAACGTGGCACTACAAGTGCCAGAACGAACCTCCAGGTTCACAATGTTTTACATACCGCCCATTTACAATTTAGCCAGTCACCTTCTTACAATGGATGTAGATAGAGGATAGTTCATCAATGTCTGATCGGCTGGGTCTGACACCCCGCACCCCCGCCGATCAGCTGCCGTCGGTCCCGGCAGCGGCAGCAGGCGGCTGGAAATGCTCAGTTCCGGAGCTGCTCCGTCTTCTGATAGCGGCCGGGTACTGCACATCTGCCTCCTATTGATCTGAATGGGAGTCGCGTTACACAGTCGGCATCTGCCTGTGACAGCAGCAACCAGAACGAGCTCCTCTCGTTGCTGTGTAACAGTTCAGATTCTGCCAAAAATCGCTAACAGCTGCGGTTGGGCATGTGCACCAGAGACCAACGTATTTGCAACGGCAAAGCTTAAATTGCCTTTCTTTTCCCACACCAAAAAAATAAAATATAAACATATTGGGCATTGTCATTACAATTAGATAAACCAGGGGTGCACAAACTTTTCTGGTCCTCTGGTCCTCACATTGTGATATAGAACCATTTCAAAGGGCCATGGTAAAGCCTAAATAGGTATTAGCATTTGAGAAGTTTATTGTATCAAAGCAAAGCTACAGAACTCAACATAAATGAGTACACCCCATCACAACAGTGTTGTGTTGGGGCTGCGAGCACTGTGCTGGGGTTGTGGGCGCTGTGCTGTGGCTGCGGGCGCTGTGCTGTGGCTGCGGGCGCTGTGCTGTGGCTAGGGCTGCAGGCCACGTGTGCTGTGGGCAGCGGGCACTGTGCTGTGCTAGGGCTGTGGGCGCCATCCTGAAAATGTCGTTGGTGCGGACTTTAAATAATGTCGCCTGGAATTGGCGTGTGCGCTGTTGGAGCTCTTGGCTCAAGATCTCATCTGCACACGCGCTGCCTCTGGCCCGTTGATCTCCCAGCAGCGGGCTTAAGGAAAATGGCACCCGGAGGTGGCGTGTGCACAGATGAGATCTTGAGCCGAGAGCTCCATGTGCGCACACACCAACTCCAGGCGCCATTTCTTTGAAGCCCGCACCGCCGACAGTTCCTGGAAGTTGCCTGCCTCACTGCGACACCCGCCGCACCACCCACAGCATCGCCCTACTCCACCACTGCCCCTGCCTCCTGTGACCCTGCTCCACTACCGCTCCTGATAAGACGGACCCAAGGTTTTTCTTTTTAAACCCATTTTCCCTCTAAATTTGGGGTGCATCCTATGATCCGGTGCGTCTTGTAAACCAAAAAATACAGTAATTCAAGGCAAGGATTCACCCCTACATCAGTCACAGTCTCCATGACACTATAAAAGGGCCATATCTAATAAAGGAAACTCCTCCCCCATTTCCTGCTGTCAGTAATGGCACCGCATGAAAGAGAAATGTCACAAGACCTGAGGAAAAAAAATTGCTTCTGTGCACAAGAAAGGTGACGTTACAAGTAGATCACAAAGCTTTACTTATCAGTCAGACACTGAAGGAAAAGTGATAAAGGCATGTAACAAAGATGGAACTGCAGCATCTGACAGAGACGTCCAGGCGAAGATGGAAGTCACCACCTAAGCAGGAGCGTCGTCTGATGAGAAGAGAATCCATGTGTAAGTTCACTGCAGTTATTTAAAGAGGTAGAAAGTATAGAGCCAGCTATAGTGACAGAAAAGATGGCACCATCACCCCGACCCTCGATAGATGGGCTCTTTTCCTACATGACAATGATACAGAACTCACATCTGAGGCCACGGCTGCATTTCTGCAGAAGAACAGAGTCACAGAGATTGAGGGGCCGAACGTTTCCAAATCTGACAACTGAGCCCCAATGGGGTGTTCTGAGGAGGCACGTTTGAGCTGGTGACCTCTTGGATCACATGTTGTGCGAGAACCATCACAATTACTCCCTGCCTTTTTAAGATGGTGGAGCCTGATTTCCTATGCCAACTATAGCATTTGCTATACCGATCCATGTGCTGTTGTGCTCCAGCTGCAGGTGATTTATTGTGTGCTGCTTGATGTGCTGTGGATATCCTCTCGTCATCAGGTTATTTCCTCTTTATCATGTATTCCCTTATATCTCTGTGTGCGCTAGCTGTGTGATTGAGTTTTGGTATCCCAGTTTGTCCATATCTGTAGGTTCACCACTTCTGTCCCGGTTCTGCATGGGTTATAAGATTAAGGCTCATCAGGAGCAGTACAAGGACAGCATCCCAGACATCTTCACCAGTAGAGATGTCTCTGCGAGTAGGGACAGTTAGGGCCCCCCTTAGCCTGAGGGCCAGTCTAGGAGCCCCAGTCTCCCGTTATCACCTTACACCCCGTGACATAGTAGTCGGCTCAACCTTTTCATTCCAGCATGGACCCGGTTGCCGTACTAGCAAGATGATTGCAGACCATGTCTCTTCAGGTGGCTGAATTAAGGGAAAGACTGATGGCACATCCTACCTTTCTAATGTGAACACTCCTTATGGAGAGTGTACAGGGGCTGGAACTCCACATAGGGGTACTCCATTCGGAGAGTGTTTCATGCTTGTGCACAAATTGTGTTGGGTTTCCCTTGGCTTACATTGCATAACCCTGTTGTTGACTGGAAGACCCAGGACATAATTAAGTGGAGGTCTTAACACTGTTTAGGGACCTGTATCTCAGGGATTACACCAGTATTCCGGATACTTTCTCAGAGTTTACTGATGTATTCTCTGAGAAGGGTTGTCAGGAGCTGCCGCAACGTAGACCCTGTGACTGCACCATGAGGTTGAAGCCGGGGGCCAAGTTGCCCAAGAGCAGACTGTATAATGTGTCCGGTCCGGAGAGACAAGCTCCCAAAGAGTACATAACGGAGAGTTTGGCTAATAGTCACATAGGCCATTGTTGTCTCTTGTGGCGGCGGGTTTCCTCTTTCTCCAAAAGAAGGATGGTGGTCTGCGTCCGCGCCTGGATTTCCGCGAGCTTAACCAGAACACGGTTCAGGACCCATATCTGATGCCACTCATTCCACACCTCAGCCAGAGGAGTGGTGCTCCATCCTGGGTACGGAAGAAGTCATATACCGGTATGCACACAAAACACACAACACCTCAATTAGCAGCTCTCCACCGGGTCAGGGTTAGGGCTTGGTTTCATTAATGCTAGGTATATAAACCACTGATGGTGATGGTTCCTCCCTCCCCCTAATCCAACAAGGCCTGGGGGGTGGAGTCTAGTGAGTTGGGGACACTGTAGAGGGAGCGAGTTGAGAAGGAGCTGTGGAGGAGTGAAGACCTGTGGTCTGGAGCTGGTGCAGCTCGGTCCAGGCACAAGAGAGAAGGGGTCCTATAGCCCACGGGAAGTGCGCCATACACCTGTGGTCTCGTTCCACATACGACATATTGGAGTGGAGGGACTTGGCCGCAGACAGGGATCCGGGCCCTAGATTAAAGGAGAAGTACCAACGTGCTCATCTAGTAAAACCAGAGGCTAAGGACACATCTAGTACCAAAGCCAACTCTGCACACGAATCCGCTGGAAGGTGACCAAATAGGACCAAAGGGACAGAGCTTCAGGCCACCCTACAGGGTCCGCAGGCACTAGCTCAAGGCACTGTGTGCTTAGGCGCGGGACAGGCGGGAGAGGTCAGCGCAGGAAGACGCCGAGGGAAGGAACACAAGAAGGGTGCACCGGTCTAGACCTCCGACTACTCAGGATCGACTGGAGCCCATCACAGTGGAACCCAGGACTCCAAAGGCGGTCACTGACTAGTCGTGTTACCCTGGAACCTGCTACAGTGAGTAAAAACCTTGAGACTGCATCCCTGTGTCGCTCCATTATTTGCCTGCGCCTCTGGCCCTGCACCCCGCCATCACAGACTACTAATCCCATCGTCTCTGGGGCCCAGCTCTGCCTGTGGAGAGCTATACCAACAAAGCTGCGTCACCATCTGCCCCAGAGGTCCCCATCCCGCAGCGTTGGCTATCCCTGGCCGAGTACCACAGGTGGCGTCACCAATAACTATCATCATCCCTTGTAAATAACCCCCTTTTTATAACGACACCGCCGGGGTCACGAAACCGGGCTTTGTCGTCGTGACATCCCACCCAAGACAAGGACCAGTCCGGTAATAAGTGCCCCTGTGACGCCCTGGACTAGCCAGGTAGTCACAAAAAGCACCCCGCACAACACCTGTCTACACAGGTAACACCAGCCAAACATATAAACCCTAGTCACCTCCCTCAGTGCTTAATGGACACACCAGGGGGCCGGAGTCAGGTGGTTGGCACACCCACCGAGGAGTTCAGAGGGCCTGAGGCAGGAAGTGCAAGTCAGTCAAGTTGAGTTGTGAGGAGTTGGAGAGTTCAAGTGCAGCAGGCCTGTGGTGACAGGTCTTCAGCGGGAACTGACAGGTGCCGGGGTCGTAGCACCGGGACCTCGGCTAGGAGGCATACGGTGGCCTCAGCCTGCAGGAGCCAGGAAGATGGCCAGGTGGAACCGTGGTGGACCGGGACAGGGTAGTGGCCCGCCGGTACCGACCCGGGGAACCGACTCGGAAACCGGAGAAACACAGGGGGGTACTCAGACCCTGAAACGAGGTCCAGAATCCACTGGACTGAGTTAATTCACTGATTGCGGTCTGGACTATAGGTCCTTTCCCACCCAAAGTCCCTCATAGAAGACAACAGCCCACCGAGGGGGATAGAAAGCCACCGCACAGGCAGAGAGATCCCACGGGCCAGCGTCTGCGGGCAAACGGGCTTTCCCGACACACATACCGCCGGGGAGCGGACTCCCGTCGCTGAAGCGCAGGCAGTCTACACATACACTACATGGTGCAGGAGAAAGGCAAAGACCACAGAATCGGGTGGGGGACCAGACGCAGCCGGCTGCGGGCACCGACCACCATCAACTTGGCTTACCAGAGACTTTTGTGTGTCAATAACAGTGAGTACAACAGTGCCCTCCGGCCGTGCATCGCCCTGCACCGCCTAGCTCTTTCCAACGGGCCCCGGGGCCATCAACCCTGCCCACGGAGGGGTTAACATCTTGCTGCATAACCATCTCCCCCAGGTGCCCCCGTAACTGCAGCAGAGGTGTCTACACCTTCACCACATCCCGCGGGTGGCGTCACGAACTCAAACACGGCTCCGGCCGTACACCTACCACCCCACTACGTAGTTGCAGCACCCTTTCAGAGCGAAGTGACCCCGGGTACGGAGGCGCTCGAGCCACCCACCAACGAGCCCGGATCTGAGCGGCTCGGCTGCGGCCAAGCGCGGGGCGGTACACATCGACTCTTCTGGTGTCACGAACAGGATACGTACCTAATCACTTTACTAGTGAAGTGCGCCTTGAAGTTGAAGTCAGCGGTGACCTGTTGAAAATTTTCAGAATCCGCAATCTTTTGGAGCAAAGATTCTCGCCAGATTCCTCTTCCCTGCAGAAAGGGCGCGAAAAGCTGAAGCCCCGCCCCCTGGGAACACGGCCGTGCAGCAAAGCGCGCGGTTGGAAAGCGAAACTCCCCAGCAGAAAAAAGGAGTGCCGCGAAAAGACCAAGGGGGAGCAGATGGAGGATGTCTGCTCCCAAGCCTGATGCCGGCCCCGCGACGACCGCTGGAGCGGCGGCGCCCGCAGAGAATGCTGCCGGTGAGGAGGTTACAGCTCCCGCTCCGGTCGCAGGAGCGGCGGGTCCAGAGGCTCCGGTGGTGAACCGCCTGCCGCAGGAAGGATGTCGGCCCCGGCAGTCCGCCCCGGCTGCGTCGGGAACGGCGCAGGGCCCAGAAGACCCCGTAGGTGCCAACTCAGAACCAGAAACGACAGATGGCAGCAACTCAGGGGATGATATGGAGTCCGTCTCGGAGGATGAGGCCCCGCTTGTCATTGGCGTCTTCGGAAACACGATGATGGCGCTCTGCAGGTACTGTCGGCAGCTGGGGCACTTTGCAGGCATGTGCCCTGAGAATGGCCGGCCCTAAAGGATTCGGAACCCGCCACAAGGTTGAAGTTTTAAAAGTTGATGTTCCCGTTTTAATATGAAAAAGGCTGAGAACTTGCAGGCCACCCAATAACTTTTGGGCTTGTAAATAATTCCGGACCGCCCTTTCAGGTCCTGCAGCCCCGGGGAGATTGGTTGGAGGAAGGGCCTGGGGCAGAGGAGGCCAAGGCCCTGTCACCATTGCAACCGGTGACTGCCCTCCGGCTCAGGGGTCCCCTGGACGTGGGGCCTCTGAGACACTGCCGGGTATGGAATTTTATACCCAGCCCATATGGGCAACACCCGGACCCAAATCCGATTCCTGGACTGGGGAAAAGGGGTGCTGAGCTGTGTTTAGAGGCAGCATCAAGGTTTAGGTTTGCTTGGGTGGGCAACTGAAAGGACCCGGTCCCATTCCCGTACCCGGTTAATAAAAATGTTTACATGTTTGCAACGTTTAAGCAGAATGCCTCCCGTCAAGGGAAGAACCAAAAAGCCTTCATAATTGTATATATGTTATTATACTTGTAATGTCTCTTTTATCTTTTTCCAGTTCAGAAAGAAAAATAAACGGTGGTTGTCGGACAGCCCGCGGACGGTCTGTAGTTAACCAAGGGGGAGTGTGACGCCCTGGACTAGCCAGGTAGTCACAAATAGCGCACCGCACAACACCAGTCCTACACAGATAACATCAGCCAAACCACATAAACCCTAGTAACTTCCCTCAGTGCTTAATGGATACACCAGGGACACACCATGGACACACCATCTCCCCCGGGTGCCCAGTAATCGCAGCGGTGGTGTCTACACATTCACCACATCCCGTGGGTGGCGTCACGAACTCAAACACGGCTCCGGCTGTACACCTACCTACCACCCCCCTACGTAGCGCCAGCATCCTTTCAGAGCGAAGTGACCCCGGGTCCGGAGGCGCTCGAGCCTCCCACCAAACGAACCCGGATCCGAGTGGCTCGGCTGCGGCCGAGCGCGGGGCGGTACACCCCCGACTCCGATGCGGGCATGTCAGAAGGGGCAAGGTCAGACTAGGGCTGGTCAGAAGCAGGGCAAGGAAGATGGCTCAGATATCCTCACCATCAGAGGTAACTCTGGGATTAGGGATAGCTAGGGTCCCCCTAGCTTAAGGGCCAGTCCAGGAGCCTCTGTCCCCTGCTCTTCACCTATACCGTGACACAGTGTGTATGAACCTGGTGATGTCACAGGAGCGGTGTGTATGAATCCGGTGATGTCAAGGTAGTGGTGTGTATGAATCCGGTGATGTCACGGGAGCCGTATGTATGAATCCGGTGATGTCACGGTAGCAGAGTATATGAATTCGGTGATGTCACGGTAGCGGTGTGTATGAATCCGGTGATGTCACGGTAGTCATATGTATGAATCCGGTGATGTCATGGTAGCGGTGTGTATGAATCCGGTGATGTCACGGTAGCAGTGTGTATGAATCCGGTGATGTCACGGTAGCGGTGTGTATGAATCCGGTGATGTCACGGTAGTCATATGTATGAATCCGGTGATGTCACGGTAGCGGTGTGTATGACTCCGGTGATGTCATGGTAGCGGTGTGTATGAATCCGGTGATGTCACAGTAGCGGTGTGTATGAATCCGGTGATGTCATGGTAGTATCATAGTATCATAGTATCATAGTTTTTAAGGTTGAAGGGAGACTCTAAGTCCATCTAGTTCAACCCGTAGCCTAACATGTTGATCCAGAGGAAGGCAAAAAAACCCCAATGTGGCAGACAAGTTCCAATGGGGAAAAAAATTCCTTCCTGACTCCACATCCGGCAATCAGACTAGTTCCCTGGATCAATACCCTGTCATAAAATCTAATATACATAACTGGTAATATTAAATTTTTCAAGAAAGGCATCCAGGCTCTGCTTAAATGTTAGTAGTGAATCACTCATTACAACATCATGCGGCAGAGAGTTCCACAGTCTCACTGCTCGTACAGTAAAGAATCCTCATCTGTGATTATGATTAAACCTTCTTTCCTCAAGACGTAGCGGATGCCCCCGTGTTCCAGTCGCAGGCCTAGGTGTAAAAAGATCTTTGGAAAGGTCTCTGTACTGTCCCCTCATATATTTATACATTGTGATTAGATCCCCCCTAAGCCTTCGTTTTTCCTGTCTTGGTATTGCAGCCCCCCCATTCCTCTAATAATCTTGGTGGCTCTTCTCTGCACCCTCTCCAGTTCAGCTATGTCCTTCTGATATATCGGTGACCAGAATTGTACACAGTATTCTAATTGCGGTCGCACTAGTGACTTGTACAGAGGTAGAACTATATTTTTTTCATGAACACTTATACCTCTTTTAATACATCCCATTATTTTATTAGCCCTGGCAGCAGTTGCCTGACACTGGCCACTAAAGTGAAGTTTACCATCCATCCATAGTGGTGTGTATGAATCTGGTGGTGTGATGGTAGCAGTGTGTATGTATCCGGTGATGTCACGTTAGCGGAGTGTATGAATCCGGTGATGTCACGGTAGCGGAGTGTATGAATCCGGTGATGTCACGGTAGCGGTGTGTATGAATCCGGTGATGTCACGGTAGCGGTGTGTATGAATCCGGTGATGTCACGGTAGCGGAGTGTATGTATCCGGTGATGTCACGGTAGCGGAGTGTATGTATCCGGTGATGTCACGGTAGCGGAGTGTATGAATCCGGTGATGTCACGGTAGCGGAGTGTATGAATCCGGTGATGTCACGGTAGCGGTGTGTATGAATCCGGTGATGTCACGGTAGCGGTGTGTATGAATCCGGTGATGTCACGGTAGCGGAGTGTATGTATCCGGTGATGTCACGGTAGCGGAGTGTATGTATCCGGTGATGTCACGGTAGCGGAGTGTATGAATCCGGTGATGTCACGGTAGCGGAGTGTATGAATCCGGTGATGTCACGGTAGCGGTGTGTATGAATCCGGTGATGTCACGGTAGCGGAGTGTATGAATCCGGTGATGTCACGGTAGCGGTGTGTATGAATCCGGTGGTGTCACGGTAGCGGTGTGTATGAATCCGGTGGTGTCACGGTAGCAGAGTGTATGAATCCGGTGATGTCACGGTAGCGGTGTGTATGAATCCGGTGATGTCACGGTAGCGGTGTGTATGAATCCGGTGATGTCACGGTAGCGGTGTGTATGAATCCGGTGGTGTCACGGTAGCGGTGTGTATGAATCCGGTGGTGTCACGGTAGCGGTGTGTATGAATCCGGTGGTGTCACGGTAGCGGTGTGTATGAATCCGGTGGTGTCACGGTAGCAGAGTGTATGAATCCGGTGATGTCACGGTAGCGGTGTGTATGAATCCGGTGATGTCACGGTAGCGGTGTGTATGTATCCGGTGGTGTCACGGTAGCAGTGTGTATGAATCCGGTGATGTCACGGTAGCGGAGTATATGAATCCGGTGATGTCACGGTAGCGGAGTATATGAATCCGGTGATGTCACGGTAGCGGAGTATATGAATCCGGTGATGTCACGGTAGCGGTGTGTATGAATCCGGTGATGTCACGGTAGCGGAGTGTATGAATCCGGTGATGTCACGGTAGCGGAGTGTATGAATCCGGTGATGTCACGGTAGCGGAGTGTATGAATCCGGTGATGTCACGGTAGCGGTGTGTATGAATCCGGTGATGTCACGGTAGCGGAGTGTATGAATCCGGTGATGTCACGGTAGCGGAGTATATGAATCCGGTGATGTCACGGTAGCGGTGTGTATGAATCCGGTGATGTCACGGTAGCGGAGTGTATGAATCCGGTGATGTCACGGTAGCGGAGTGTATGAATCCGGTGATGTCACGGTAGCGGAGTGTATGAATCCGGTGATGTCACGGTAGCGGTGTGTATGAATCCGGTGATGTCACGGTAGCGGAGTGTATGAATCCGGTGATGTCACGGTAGCGGAGTGTATGAATCCGGTGATGTCACGGTAGCGGTGTGTATGAATCCGGTGATGTCACGGTAGCGGAGTGTATGAATCCGGTGATGTCACGGTAGCGGTGTGTATGAATCCGGTGATGTCACGGTAGCGGTGTGTATGAATCCGGTGATGTCACGGTAGCGGAGTATATGAATCCGGTGATGTCATGGTAGCGGTGTGTATGAATCCGGTGGTGTCACGGTAGCGGAGTATATGAATCCGGTGATGTCATGGTAGCGGTGTGTATGTATCCGGTGATGTCATGGTAGCGGAGTGTATGAATCCGGTGACATACTGCCAGACATAGTGTGTGTATATGATTTTCACATTGCGCTAATCTGCTGGGAGTACTCGCCCTCCACGGGCGGCGGAGCTGACACTACACTATCGACTCTCCGCCCAGAGAGACATGTAAGGATTGCTCACGCTAATGTTATTTAGCAGCAATATTTCCGTAATAAAAGGAATCGATGGGGCCGAGAAAATAATCTGCGCGGGATTTGATTTTCTAATTTTAATGGAATACTTCTTCACTTCCAGCGGTTTGTTCATTGGATTTTCATTAGCCGAGGCTCGCTGTAAGTGGAGCTATCGACGTGCGTTGCTGACATCAGCCGTGTAGCTGGAGACACAAATTACTCGCTTTCCGCCCCAGCTCCCGCGGTAAATGGATGGAGACGGCCGGTGGCCGCAGATCGGCGCTCGGATTGGGTGAAGATCCGCTACTGTCTTACGCCGGCGTGAGCGAACCCAAAACCTGAACAGTCTGATAAACCCAGCGCTCGCTTCTGACAAAGAACTGCAAACAGATCACATAAAAGAGAGGACATTACTCATTAAAGGGGCCATTCCGAGGATATGTGTATATCACAGCTCATATTACGCCTAAGAATAGGGGGAGGCGTACCGGACACCCCCAAACTCACCACAGGCAAGAATAATGATCTCCTGTCAAAACAAACCCACTAGTAGCCACTGAGTGATCTACATCAGATCTGTTCCTTTAGGATTTTGTAGGGTTAATTTTCTTTCTTTTTTCATGTAAAATTTAATTTATTTGTAGCGCCACCTAGTGGAAGAGTTAACAATAATCAGGGACAGTGCGAGAAATGATGCAGCAGCGCCACCTGGTGTCTGGAAAAAGAATACAAGATAAAGTCACTATTGTCTGCAGAATAAATCAGCTCTTATGTGCAGGGTCCTCTCTCATGTAGAGTGTCAGCTCTTATGTGCAGGATCCTCTCTCTCCTGAAAAGTGTCAGCTCTTATGTGCAGGGTCCTCTCTCCTGTAGAGTGTCAGCTCTTATGTGCAGGGTCCTCTCTCTCCTGTAGAGTGTCAGCTCTTATGTGCAGGGTCCTCTCTCCTGTAGAGTGTCAGCTCTTATGTGCAGGGTCCTCTCTCTCCTGTAGAGTGTCAGCTCTTATGTGCAGGGTCCTCTCTCCTGTAGAGTGTCAGCTCTTATGTGCAGGGTCCTCTCTCCTGTAGAGTGTCAGCTCTTATGTGCAGGGTCCTCTCTCCTGAAAAGTGTCAGCTCTTATATGCAGGGTCCTCTCTCCTGTAGAGTGTCAGCTCTTATGTGCAGGGTCCTCTCTCCTGTAGAGTGTCAGATCTTATGTGCAGTGTCCTCTCTCTCCTGTAGAGTGTCAGCTCTTATGTGCAGGGTCCTCTCTCCTGTAGAGTGTCAGCTCTTATGTGCAGGGTCCTCTCTCTCCTGTAGAGTGTCAGCTCTTATGTGCAGGGTCCTCTCTCCTGAAAAGTGTCAGCTCTTATATGCAGGGTCTTCTCTCCTGTAGAGTGTCAGCTCTTATGTGCAGGGTCCTCTCTCCTGTAGTGTCAGCTCTTATGTGCAGTGTCCTCTCTCTCCTGTAGAGTGTCAGCTCTTATGTGCAGGGTCCTCTCTCCTGTAGAGTGTCAGCTCTTATGTGCAGGGTCCTCTCTCTCCTGTAGAGTGTCAGCACTTATGTGCAGGGTCCTCTCTCCTGTAGAGTGTCAGCTCTTATGTGCAGGGTCCTCTCTCCTGTAGAGTGTCAGCTCTTATGTGCAGGGTCCTCTCTCTCCTGTAGAGTGTCAGCTCTTATGTGCAGGGTCCTCTCTCCTGTAGAGTGTCAGCTCTTATGTGCAGGGTCCTCTCTCCTGTAGAGTGTCAGCTCTTATGTGCAGGGTCCTCTCTATCCTGTAGAGTGTCAGCTCTTATGTGCAGGGTCCTCTCTCCTGTAAAGTGTCAGCACTTATGTGCAGGGTCCTCTCTCCTGTAGAGTGTCAGCTCTTATGTGCAGGGTCCTCTCTCCTGTAGAGTGTCAGCTCTTATGTGCAGGGTCCTCTCTCCTGTAGAGTGTCAGCTCTTATGTGCAGGGTCATCTCTCCTGTAGAGTGTCAGCTCTTATATGCAGGGTCCTCTCTCCTGTAGAGTGTCAGCTCTTATGTGCAGGGTCCTCTCTCTCCTGTAGAGTGTCAGCTCTTATGTGCAGGGTCCTCTCTCCTGTAAAGTGTCAGCTCTTATGTGCAGAGTCCTCTCTCCTGTAGAGTGTCAGCTCTTATGTGCAGGGCCTTCTCTCTCCTGTAGAGTGTCAGCTCTTATGTGCAGGGTCCTCTCTCCTGTAGAGTGTCAGCTCTTATGTGCAGGGTCCTCTCTCCTGTAGTGTCAGCTCTTATCTGCAGGGTCCTCTCTCCTGTAGAGTGTCAACTCCTATCTGCAGGGTCCTCTCTCCTGTAGAGTGTCAGCTCTTATGTGTAGGGTCCTCTCTCCTGTAGAGTGTCAGCTCTTATGTGCAGGGTCCTCTCTCTCCTGTAGAGTGTCAGCTCTTATGTGCAGGATCCTCTCTCCTGTAGAGTGTCAGCTCTTATGTGCAGGGTCCTCTCTCTCCTGTAGAGTGTCAGCTCTTATGTGCAGGGTCCTCTCTCTCCTGTAGAGTGATAGTTCTTATGTGCAGGGTCCTCTCTCCTGTAGAGTGTCAGCTCTTATGTGCAGGGTCCTCTGTCTCCTGTAGAGTATCAGCTCTTATGTGCAGGGTCCTCTCTCTCCTGTAGAGTGTCAGCTCTTATGTGCAGGGTCCTCTCTCTCCTGTAGAGTGTCAGCTCTTATGTGTAGGGTCCTCTCTCTCCTGTAGAGTGTCAGCTCTTATGTGCAGGGTTCTCTCTCTGCTGTAGAGTGTCAGCTCTTATGTGCAGGGTCCTCGCTCCTGCAGAGTGTCAGCTCTTATATGCAGGGTCCTCTCTCTCCTGTAGAGTGTCAGCTCTTATATGCAGGGTCCTCTCTCCTGTATAGTGTCAGCTCTTATATGCAGGGTCCTCTCTCTCCTGTAGAGTGTCAGCTCTTATGTGCAGGGTCCTCTCTCCTGTAGAGTGTCAGCTCTTATGTGCAGGGTCCTCTCTCTCCTGTAGAGTGTCAGCTCTTATATGCAGGGTCCTCTCTCTCCTGTAGAGTGTCAGCTCTTATGTGCAGGGTCCTCTCTCCTGTAGAGTGTCAGCTCTTATGTGCAGGGTCCTCTCTCTCCTGTAGAGTGATAGTTCTTATGTGCAGGGTCCTCTCTCCTGTAGAGTGTCAGCTCTTATGTGCAGGGTCCTCTCTCCTGTAGAGTGTCAGCTCTTATGTGCAGGGTCCTCTCTCTCCTGTAGAGTGATAGTTCTTATGTGCAGGGTCCTCTCTCCTGTAGAGTGTCAGCTCTTATGTGCAGGGTCCTCGCTCCTGTAGAGTGTCAGCTCTTATGTGCAGGGTCCTCTCTCCTGTAGAGTGTCAGCTCTTATGTGCAGGATCCTCTCTCTCCTGTAGAGTGTCAGTTCTTATGTGCAGGGTCCTCTCTCTCCTGTAGAGTGATAGTTCTTATGTGCAGGGTCCTCTCTCCTGTAAAGTGTCAGCTCTTATGTGCAGAGTCCTCTCTCCTGTAGAGTGTCAGCTCTTATGTGCAGGGCCCTCTCTCTCCTGTAGAGTGTCAGCTCTTATGTGCAGGGTCCTCTCTCCTGTAGTGTCAGCTCTTATGTGCAGGGTCCTCTCTCCTGTAGTGTCAGCTCCTATGTGCAGAGTCCTCTCTCCTGTAGAGTGTCAGCTCTTATCTGCAGGGTCCTCTCTCCTGTAGAGTGTCAACTCCTATCTGCAGGGTCCTCTCTCCTGTAGAGTGTCAGCTCTTATGTGTAGGGTCCTCTCTCCTGTAGAGTGTCAGCTCTTATGTGCAGGGTCCTCTCTCTCCTGTAGAGTGTCAGCTCTTATGTGCAGGATCCTCTCTCCTGTAGAGTGTCAGCTCTTATGTGCAGGGTCCTCTCTCTCCTGTAGAGTGTCAGCTCTTATGTGCAGGGTCCTCTCTCTCCTGTAGAGTGATAGTTCTTATGTGCAGGGTCCTCTCTCCTGTAGAGTGTCAGCTCTTATGTGCAGGGTCCTCTGTCTCCTGTAGAGTATCAGCTCTTATGTGCAGGGTCCTCTCTCTCCTGTAGAGTGTCAGCTCTTATGTGCAGGGTCCTCTCTCTCCTGTAGAGTGTCAGCTCTTATGTGTAGGGTCCTCTCTCTCCTGTAGAGTGTCAGCTCTTATGTGCAGGGTTCTCTCTCTGCTGTAGAGTGTCAGCTCTTATGTGCAGGGTCCTCGCTCCTGCAGAGTGTCAGCTCTTATATGCAGGGTCCTCTCTCCTGTATAGTGTCAGCTCTTATATGCAGGGTCCTCTCTCTCCTGTAGAGTGTCAGCTCTTATGTGCAGGGTCCTCTCTCCTGTAGAGTGTCAGCTCTTATGTGCAGGGTCCTCTCTCTCCTATAGAGTGTCAGCTCTTATATGCAGGGTCCTCTCTCTCCTGTAGAGTGTCAGCTCTTATGTGTAGGGTCCTCTCTCCTGTAGAGTGTCAGCTCTTATGTGCAGGGTCCTCTCTCTCCTGTAGAGTGATAGTTCTTATGTGCAGGGTCCTCTCTCCTGTAGAGTGTCAGCTCTTATGTGCAGGGTCCTCTCTCCTGTAGAGTGTCAGCTCTTATGTGCAGGATCCTCTCTCTCCTGTAGAGTGATAGTTCTTATGTGCAGGGTCCTCTCTCCTGTAGAGTGTCAGCTCTTATGTGCAGGGTCCTCTGTCTCCTGTAGAGTATCAGCTCTTATGTGCAGGGTCCTCTCTCTCCTGTAGAGTGTCAGCTCTTATGTGCAGGGTCCTCTCTCTCCTGCAGAGTGTCAGCTCTTATGTGCAGGGTCTTCTCTCCTGTAGAGTGTCAGCTCTTATGTGCAGGATCCTCTCTCTCCTGTAGAGTGTCAGCTCTTATGTGCAGGATCCTCTCTCTCCTGTAGAGTGTCAGCTCTTATATGCAGGGTCCTCTCTCTCCTGTAGAGTGTCAGCTCTTATGTGCAGGGTCCTCTCTCTCCTGTAGAGTGTCAGCTCTTATGTGCAGGATCCTCTCTCTCCTGTAGAGTGTCAACTCTTATGTACAGGGTCCTCTTTCCTGTAGAGGCTCAGCTCTTATGTGTAGGGTCCTCTCTCCTGTAGAGTGTCAGCTCTTATGTACAGGGTCCTCTCTCTCCTGTAGAGTGTCAGCTCTTATGTGCAGAGTCCTCTCTCCTGTAGAGTGTCAGCTCTTATGTGTAGGGTCCTCTCTCCTGTAGAGTGTCAGCTCTTATGTGCAGAGTCCTCTCTCCTGTAGAGTGTCAGCTCTTATGTGCAGGGTCCTCTCTCCTGTAGAATGTCAGCTCTTATGTGCAGGGTCCTCTCTCCTGTAGAGTGTCAGCTCTTATGTGCAGGGTCCTCTCTCTCCTGTAGAGTGTCAGCTCTTATGTGCAGGGTCCTCGCTCCTGTAGAGTGTCAGCTCTTATGTGCAGGGTCCTCTCTCCTGTAGAGTGTCAGCTCTTATGTACAGGGTCCTCTCTCCTGTAGAGTGTCAGCTCTTATGTGCAGGGTTCTCTCTCCTGTAGAGTGTCAGCTCTTATATGCAGGGTCCTCTCTCCTGTAGAGTGTCAGCTCTTATGTGCAGGGTCTTCTCTCCTGTAGAGTGTCAGCTCTTATGTGCAGGGTCCTCTCTCCTGTAGAGTGTCAGCTCTTATGAGCAGGGTCTTCTCTCCTGTAGAGTGTCAGCTCTTATGTGCAGGGTCCTCTCTCTCCTGTAGAGTGTCAGTCTTATGTACAGGGTCCTCTTTCCTGTAGAGGCTCAGCTCTTATGTGTAGGGTCCTCTCTCCTGTAGAGTGTCAGCTCTTATGTACAGGGTCTTCTCTCCTGTAGAGTGTCAGCTCTTATGTGCAGGGTCCTCTCTCCTGAAAAGTGTCAGCTCTTATATGCAGGGTCCTCTCTCCTGTAGAGTGTCAGCTCTTATGTGCAGGATCCTCTCTCTCTGAAAAGTGTCAGCTCTTATATGCAGGGTCCTCTCTCCTGTAGAGTGTCAGCTCTTATGTGCAGGGTCCTCTCTCCTGTAGAGTGTCAGCTCTTATGTGCAGTGTCCTCTCTCTCCTGTAGAGTGTCAGCTCTTATGTGCAGGGTCCTCTCTCCTGAAAAGTGTCAGCTCTTATGTGCAGGGTCCTCCTCTCCTGTAGAGTGTCAGCTCTTATGTGCAGGGTCCTCTCTCTCCTGTAGAGTGTCAGCTCTTATGTGCAGGGTCCCTCTCTCCTGTAGAGTGTCAGCTCTTATGTGCAGGGTCCTCTCTCCTGTAGAGTGTCAGCTCTTATGTGCAGGATCCTCTCTCTCCTGTAGAGTGTCAGCTCTTATGTGCAGGGTCCTCTCTCTCCTGTAGAGTGTCAGCTCTTATCTGCAGGGTCCTCTCTCCTGTAGAGTGTCAGCTCTTATCTGCAGGGTCCTCTCTCCTGTAGAGTGTCAGCTCTTATGTGCAGGGTCCTCTCTCCTGTAAAGTGTCAGCTCTTATGTGCAGGGTCCTCTCTCCTGTAGAGTGTCAGCTCTTATGTGCAGGGTCCTCTCTCCTGTAGAGTGTCAGCTCTTATGTGCAGGGTCCTCTCTCCTGTAGAGTGTCAGCTCTTATGTGCAGGGTCATCTCTCCTGTAGAGTGTCAGCTCTTATATGCAGGGTCCTCTCTCCTGTAGAGTGTCAGCTCTTATGTGCAGGGTCCTCTCTCTCCTGTAGAGTGTCAGCTCTTATGTGCAGGGTCCTCTCTCCTGTAAAGTGTCAGCTCTTATGTGCAGAGTCCTCTCTCCTGTAGAGTGTCAGCTCTTATGTGCAGGGTCCTCTCTCCTGTAGAGTGTCAGCTCTTATGTGCAGGGTCCTCTCTCTGTAAAGTGTCAGCTCTTATGTGCAGAGTCCTCTCTCCTGTAGAGTGTCAGCTCTTATGTGCAGGGTCCTCTCTCCTGTAGAGTGTCAGCTCTTATCTGCAGGGTCCTCTCTCCTGTAGAGTGTCAACTCCTATCTGCAGGGTCTCTCTCTCCTGTAGAGTGTCAGCTCTTATGTGTAGGGTCCTCTCTCCTGTAGAGTGTCAGCTCTTATGTGCAGGGTCCTCTCTCTCCTGTAGAGTGTCAGCTCTTATGTGCAGGATCCTCTCTCCTGTAGAGTGTCAGCTCTTATGTGCAGGGTCCTCTCTCCTGTAGAGTGTCAGCTCTTATGTGCAGGGTCCTCTCTCCTGTAGAGTGTCAGCTCTTATGTGCAGGGTCCTCTCTCCTGTAGAGTGTCAGCTCTTATGTGCAGGGTCCTCTCTCCTGTAGAGTGTCAGCTCTTATGTGCAGGGTCCTCTCTCCTGTAGAGTGTCAGCTCTTATGTGCAGGGTCCTCTCTCCTGTAGAGTGTCAGCTCTTATGAGCAGGGTTCTCTCTCCTGTAGAGTGTCAGCTCTTATGTGCAGGGTCCTCTCTCCTGTAGAGTGTCAGCTCTTATGTGCAGGGTCCTCTCTCCTGTAGAGTGTCAGCTCTTATGTGCAGGGTCCTCTCTCCTGTAGAGTGTCAGCTCTTATGTGCAGGATCCTCTCTCCTGTAGAGTGTCAGCTCTTATGTGCAGGGTCCTCTCTCCTGTAGAGTGTCAGCTCTTATGTGCAGGGTCCTCTCTCCTGTAGAGTGTCAGCTCTTATGTGCAGGGTCCTCTCTCCTGTAGAGTGTCAGCTCTTATATGCAGGGTCCTCTCTCTCCTGTAGAGTGTCAGCTCTTATGTGCAGGGTCCTCTCTCCTGTAGAGTGTCAGCTCTTATGTGCAGGATCCTCTCTCCTGTAGAGTGTCAGCTCTTATGTGCAGGGTCCTCTCTCTCCTGTAGAGTGTCAGCTCTTATGTGCAGGATCCTCTCTCCTGTAGAGTGTCAGCTCTTATGTGCAGGGTCCTCTCTCCTGTAGAGTGTCAGCTCTTATGTGCAGGGTCCTCTCTCCTGTAGAGTGTCAGCTCTTATGTGCAGGGTCCTCTCTCCTGTAGAGTGTCAGCTCTTATGTGCAGGGTCCTCTCTCCTGTAGAGTGTCAGCTCTTATGTGCAGGGTCCTCTCTCCTGTAGAGTGTCAGCTCTTATGTGCAGGGTCCTCTGTCTCCTGTAGAGTATCAGCTCTTATGTGCAGGGTCCTCTCTCTCCTGTAGAGTGTCAGCTCTTATGTGTAGGGTCCTCTCTCTCCTGTAGAGTGTCAGCTCTTATGTGCAGGGTTCTCTCTCTGCTGTAGAGTGTCAGCTCTTATGTGCAGGGTTCTCTCTCTGCTGTAGAGTGTCAGCTCTTATGTGCAGGGTCCTCGCTCCTGCAGAGTGTCAGCTCTTATATGCAGGGTCCTCTCTCTCCTGTAGAGTGTCAGCTCTTATATGCAGGGTCCTCTCTCCTGTATAGTGTCAGCTCTTATATGCAGGGTCCTCTCTCTCCTGTAGAGTGTCAGCTCTTATGTGCAGGGTCCTCTCTCCTGTAGAGTGTCAGCTCTTATGTGCAGGGTCCTCTCTCTCCTGTAGAGTGTCAGCTCTTATATGCAGGGTCCTCTCTCTCCTGTAGAGTGTCAGCTCTTATGTGCAGGGTCCTCTCTCCTGTAGAGTGTCAGCTCTTATGTGCAGGGTCCTCTCTCTCCTGTAGTGTCAGCTCTTATGTGCAGGGTCCTCGCTCCTGTAGTGTCAGCTCTTATATGCAGGGTCCTCTCTCTCCTGTAGAGTGTCAGCTCTTATATGCAGGGTCCTCTCTCTCCTGTAGAGTGTCAGCTCTTATGTGCAGGGTCCTCTCTCTCCTGTAGAGTGTCAGCTCTTATATGCAGGGTCCTCTCTCTCCTGTAGAGTGTCAGCTCTTATATGCAGGGTCCTCTCTCTCCTGTAGAGTGTCAGCTCTTATGTGCAGGGTCCTCTCTCCTGTATAGTGTCAGCTCTTATATGCAGGGTCCTCTCTCTCCTGTAGAGTGTCAGCTCTTATGTGCAGGGTCCTCTCTCCTGTAGAGTGATAGTTCTTATGTGCAGGGTCCTCTCTCTCCTGTAGAGTGTCAGCTCTTATGTGCAGGGTCCTCTCTCTCCTGTAGAGTGTCAGCTCTTATGTGCAGGGTCCTCTCTCTCCTGTAGAGTGTCAGCTCTTATATGCAGGGTCCTCTCTCTCCTGTAGAGTGTCAGCTCTTATGTGCAGGGTCCTCTCTCCTGTAGAGTGTCAGCTCTTATGTGCAGGGTCCTCTCTCTCCTGTAGAGTGATAGTTCTTATGTGCAGGGTCCTCTCTCCTGTAGAGTGTCAGCTCTTATGTGCAGGGTCCTCTCTCCTGTAGAGTGTCAGCTCTTATGTGCAGGATCCTCTCTCTCCTGTAGAGTGTCAGTTCTTATGTGCAGGGTCCTCTCTCTCCTGTAGAGTGATAGTTCTTATGTGCAGGGTCCTCTCTCCTGTAGAGTGTCAGCTCTTATGTGCAGGGTCCTCTCCTGTAGAGTGTCAGCTCTTATGTGCAGGGTCCTCTGTCTCCTGTAGAGTATCAGCTCTTATGTGCAGGGTCCTCTCTCTCCTGTAGAGTGTCAGCTCTTATGTGCAGGGTCCTCTCTCTCCTGCAGAGTGTCAGCTCTTATGTGCAGGGTCTTCTCTCCTGTAGAGTGTCAGCTCTTATATGCAGGGTCCTCTCTCTCCTGTAGTGTCAGCTCTTATGTGCAGGATCCTCTCTCTCCTGTAGAGTGTCAGCTCTTATATGCAGGGTCCTCTCTCTCCTGTAGAGTGTCAGCTCTTATGTGCAGGGTCCACTCTCTCCTGTAGAGTGTCAGCTCTTATGTGCAGGATCCTCTCTCTCCTGTAGAGTGTCAGCTCTTATGTACAGGGTCCTCTTTCCTGTAGAGGCTCAGCTCTTATGTGTAGGGTCCTCTCTCCTGTAGAGTGTCAGCTCTTATGTACAGGGTCCTCTCTCTCCTGTAGAGTGTCAGCTCTTATGTGCAGAGTCCTCTCTCCTGTAGAGTGTCAGCTCTTATGTGTAGGGTCCTCTCTCCTGTAGAGTGTCAGCTCTTATGTGCAGAGTCCTCTCTCCTGTAGAGTGTCAGCTCTTATGTGCAGGGTCCTCTCTCCTGTAGAATGTCAGCTCTTATGTGCAGGGTCCTCTCTCCTGTAGAGTGTCAGCTCTTATGTGCAGGGTCCTCTCTCTCCTGTAGAGTGTCAGCTCTTATGTGCAGGGTCCTCGCTCCTGTAGAGTGTCAGCTCTTATGTGCAGGGTCCTCTCTCCTGTAGAGTGTCAGCTCTTATGTACAGGGTCCTCTCTCCTGTAGAGTGTCAGCTCTTATGTGCAGGGTCCTCACTCCTGTAGAGTGTCAGCTCTTATGTGCAGGGTTCTCTCTCCTGTAGAGTGTCAGCTCTTATATGCAGGGTCCTCTCTCCTGTAGAGTGTCAGCTCTTATGTGCAGGGTCTTCTCTCCTGTAGAGTGTCAGCTCTTATGTGCAGGGTCCTCTCTCTCCTGTAGAGTGTCAGCTCTTATGTGCAGGGTCCTCTTTCCTGTAGAGGCTCAGCTCTTATGTGTAGGGTCCTCTCTCCTGTAGAGTGTCAGCTCTTATGTACAGGGTCTTCTCTCCTGTAGAGTGTCAGCTCTTATGTGCAGGGTCCTCTCTCTCCTGTAGAGTGTCAGCTCTTATGTGCAGGGTCTTCTCTCCTGTAGAGTGTCAGCTCTTATGTGCAGGGTCTTCTCTCCTGTAGAGTGTCAGCTCTTATGTGCAGGGTCCTCTCTCTCCTGTAGAGTGTCAGCTCTTATGTACAGGGTCCTCTTTCCTGTAGAGGCTCAGCTCTTATGTGTAGGGTCCTCTCTCCTGTAGAGTGTCAGCTCTTATGTACAGGGTCTTCTCTCCTGTAGAGTGTCAGCTCTTATGTGCAGGGTCCTCTCTCTCCTGTAGAGTGTCAGCTCTTATGTGCAGAGTCCTCTCTCCTGTAGAGTGTCAGCTCTTATGTGTAGGGTCCTCTCTTCTGTAGAGTGTCAGCTCTTATGTGCAGAGTCCTCTCTCCTGTAGAGTGTCAGCTCTTATGTGCAGGGTCCTCTCTCCTGTAGAGTGTCAGCTCTTATGTGCAGGGTCCTCTCTCCTGTAGAGTGTCAGCTCTTATGTGCAGGGTCCTCTCTCTCCTGTAGAGTGTCAGCTCTTATGTGCAGGGTCCTCTCTCCTGTAGAGTGTCAGCTCTTATGTGCAGGGTCCTCTCTCTCCTGTAGAGTGTCAGCTCTTATGTGCAGGGTCCTCTCTCCTGTAGAGTGTCAGCTCTTATGTGCAGGGTCCTCTCTCTCCTGTAGAGTGTCAGCTCTTATATGCAGGGTCCTCTCTCCTGTAGAGTGTCAGCTCTTATGTGCAGGGTCTTCTCTCCTGTAGAGTGTCAGCTCTTATTTGCAGGGTCCTCTCTCTCCTGTAGAGTGTCAGCTCTTATGTGCAGGGTCCTCTCTCCTGTAGAGTGTCAGCTCTTATGTGCAGGGTCCTCTCTCTCCTGTAGAGTGTCAGCTCTTATGTGCAGGGTCCTCTCTCTCCTGTAGAGTGTCAGCTCTTATATGCAGGGTCCTCTCTCTCCTGTAGAGTGTCAGCTCTTATGTGCAGGGTCCTCTCTCCTGTAGAGTGTCAGCTCTTATGTGCAGGGTCCTCTCTCTCCTGTAGAGTGTCAGCTCTTATGTGCAGGGTCCTCTCTCTCCTGTAGAGTGTCAGCTCTTATGTGCAGGGTCCTCTCTCTCCTGTAGAGTGTCAGCTCTTATGTGCAGGGTCCTCTCTCCTGTAGAGGCTCAGCTCTTATGTGCAGGGTCCTCTCTCCTGTAGTGTCAGCTCTTATGTGAAGGGTCCTCTGTGCCCTGTAGAGTGTCAGCTCTTATGTGCAGGGTCCTCTCTCTCCTGTAGAGTGTCAGCTCTTATGTGCAGGGTCCTCTGTCTTCTGTAGAGTGTCCGCTCTTATGTGCAGGGTCCTCTCTCCTGTAGAATGTCAGCTCTTATGTGCAGGGTCCTCTCCTGTAGAGTGTCAGCTCTTATGTGCAGGGTCCCCTGTCTCCTGTAGAGTGTCAGCTGTTATGTGCAGGATCCTCTCTCTCCTGTAGAGTGTCAGCTCTTATGTGCAGAGTCCTCTCTCCTGTAGAGTGTCAGCTCTTATGTGCAGGGTCCTCTCTCTCCTGTAGAGTGTCAGCCATATGTGCAGGGTCCTCTCTCCTGTAGAGTGTCAGCTCTTATGTGCAGGGTCCTCTCTCCTGTAGAGTGTCAGCTCTTATGTGCAGGGTCCTCTCTCCTGTAGAGTGTCAGCTCTTATGTGCAGGGTCCTCTCTCTCCTGTAGAGTGTCAGCTCTTATGTGCAGAGTCCTCTCTCCTGTAGAGTGTCAGCTCTTATGTGTAGGGTCCTCTCTCCTGTAGAGTGTCAGCTCTTATGTGCAGAGTCCTCTCTCCTGTAGAGTGTCAGCTCTTATGTGCAGGGTCCTCGCTCCTGTAGAGTGTCAGCTCTTATGTGCAGGGTCCTCTCTCCTGTAGAGTGTCAGCTCTTATGTACAGGGTCCTCTCTCCTGTAGAGTGTCAGCTCTTATGTGCAGGGTCCTCACTCCTGTAGAGTGTCAGCTCTTATGTGCAGGGTCCTCTTTGCTGTAGAGTGTCAGCTCTTATGTGCAGGGTTCTCTCTCCTGTAGAGTGTCAGCTCTTATATGCAGGGTCCTCTCTCCTGTAGAGTGTCAGCTCTTATGTGCAGGGTCTTCTCTCCTGTAGAGTGTCAGCTCTTATTTGCAGGGTCCTCTCTCTCCTGTAGAGTGTCAGCTCTTATGTGTAGGGTCCTCTCTCCTGTAGAGTGTCAGCTCTTATGTGCAGGGTCCTCTCTCTCCTGAAAAATGTCAGCTCTTATGTGCAGGGTCCTCTCTCTCCTGTAGAGTGTCAGCTCTTATGTGCAGGGTCCTCTCTCCTGTAGAGTGTCAGCTCTTATGTGCAGGGTCCTCTCTCTCCTGTAGTGTCAGCTCTTATGTGCAGGGTCTTCTCTCCTGTAGAGTGTCAGCTCTTATGTGCAGGGTCCTCTCTCTCCTGTAGAGTGTCAGCTCTTATATGCAGGGTCCTCTCTCCAGTAGAGTGTCAGCTCTTATGTGCAGGGTCTTCTCTCCTGTAGAGTGTCAGCTCTTAATTGCAGGGGCCTCACTCCTGTAGAGTGTCAGCTCTTATGTGCAGGGTTCTCTCTCCTGTAGAGTGTCAGCTCTTATATGCAGGGTCCTCTCTCCTGTAGAGTGTCAGCTCTTATGTGCAGGGTCTTCTCTCCTGTAGAGTGTCAGCTCTTATTTGCAGGGTCCTCTCTCTCCTGTAGAGTGTCAGCTCTTATGTGCAGGGTCCTCTCTCCTGTAGAGTGTCAGCTCTTATGTGCAGGGTCCTCTCTCTCCTGAAAAATGTCAGCTCTTATGTGCAGGGTCCTCTCTCTCCTGTAGAGTGTCAGCTCTTATGTGCAGGGTCATCTCTCCTGTAGAGTGTCAGCTCTTATGTGCAGGGTCCTCTCTCTCCTGTAGAGTGTCAGCTCTTATGTGCAGGGTCTTCTCTCCTGTAGAGTGTCAGCTCTTATGTGCAGGGTCCTCTCTCTCCTGTAGAGTGTCAGCTCTTATATGCAGGGTCCTCTCTCCTGTAGTGTCAGCTCTTATTTGCAGGGTCCTCTCTCTCCTGTAGAGTGTCAGCTCTTATGTGCAGGGTCCTCTCTCTCCTGAAAAATGTCAGCTCTTATGTGCAGGGTCCTCTCTCTCCTGTAGAGTGTCAGCTCTTATGTGCAGGGTCCTCTCTCCTGTAGAGTGTCAGCTCTTATGTGCAGGGTCCTCACTCCTGTAGAGTGTCAGCTCTTATGTGCAGGGTTCTCTCTCCTGTAGAGTGTCATTTCTTATATGCAGGGTCCTCTCTCCTGTAGAGTGTCAGCTCTTATGTGCAGGGTCTTCTCTCCTGTAGAGTGTCAGCTCTTATGTGCAGGGTCCTCTCTCTCCTGAAAAATGTCAGCTCTTATGTGCAGGGTCCTCTCTCTCCTTTAGAGTGTCAGCTCTTATGTGCAGGGTCCTCTCTCTCCTGTATAGTGTCAGCTCTTATGTGCAGGGTCCTCTCTCCTGTATAGTGTCAGCTCTTATGTGCAGGGTCATCTCTCCTGTAGAGTGTCAGCTCTTATGTGCAGGGTTCTCTCTCCTGTAGAGTGTCAGCCATATGTGCAGGGTCCTCTCTCTCCTGTAGAGTGATAGTTCTTATGTGCAGGGTCCTCTCTCCTGTAGAGTGTCAGCTCTTATGTGCAGGGTCCTCTCTCCTGTAGAGTGTCAGCTCTTATGTGCAGGATCCTCTCTCTCCTGTAGAGTGTCAGCTCTTATGTGCAGGGTCCTCTCTATCCTGTAGAGTGTCAGCTCTTATGTGCAGGGTCATCTCTCCTGTAGAGTGTCAGCTCTTATGTGCAGGGTCATCTCTCCTGTAGAGTGTCAGCTCTTATGTGCAGGGTCATCTCTCCTGTAGAGTGTCAGCTCTTATGTGCAGAGTCCTCTCTCCTGTAGAGTGTCAGCTCTTATGTGCAGGGTCCTCTCTCCTGTAGAGTGTCAGCTCTTATATGCAGGGTCCTCTCTCTCCTGTAGATTGTCAGCTCTTATGTGCAGGGTCCTCTCTCCTGTAGAGTGTCAGCTCTTATGTGCAGGGTCCTCTCTCCTGTAGAGTGTCAGCTCTTATGTGCAGGGTCCTCTCTCTCCTGTAGAGTGTCAGCTCTTATGTGCAGGGTCCTCTCTCTCCTGTAGAGTGTCAGCTCTTATATGCAGGGTCCTCTCTCTCCTGTAGAGTGTCAGCTCTTATGTGCAGGGTCCTCTCTCCTGTAGAGTGTCAGCTCTTATGTGCAGGGTCCTCTCTCTCCTGTAGAGTGTCAGCTCTTATGTGCAGGGTCCTCTCTCTCCTGTAGAGTGTCAGCTCTTATGTGCAGGGTCCTCTCTCTCCTGTAGAGTGTCAGCTCTTATGTGCAGGGTCCTCGCTCCTGTAGAGTGTCAGCTCTTATGTGCAGGGTCCTCTCTCTCCTGTAGAGTGTCAGCTCTTATGTGCAGGGTCCTCTGTGCCCTGTAGAGTGTCAGCTCTTATGTGCAGGGTCCTTTCTCTCCTGTAGAGTGTCAGCTCTTATGTGCAGGGTCCTCTGTCTTCTGTAGAGTGTCCGCTCTTATGTGCAGGGTCCTCTCTCCTGTAGAATGTCAGCTCTTATGTGCAGGGTCCTCTCCTGTAGAGTGTCAGCTCTTATGTGCAGGCTCCCCTGTCTCCTGTAGAGTGTCAGCTCTTATGTGCAGGATCCTCTCTCTCCTGTAGAGTGTCAGCTCTTATGTGCAGGGTCCTCTCTCCTGTAGAGTGTCAGCTCTTATGTGCAGGGTCCTCTCTCCTGTAGAGTGTCAGCTCTTATGTGCAGGGTCCTCTCTCTCCTGTAGAGTGTCAGCTCTTATGTGCAGGGTCCTCTCTCTCCTGTAGAGTGTCAGCTCTTATATGCAGGGTCCTCTATCCTGTAGAGTGTCAGCTCTTATATGCAGGGTCCTCTCTCTCCTGTAGAGTGTCAGCTCTTATGTGCAGGGTCCTCGCTCCTGCAGAGTGTCAGCTCTTATGTGCAGGGTCCTCTCTCTCCTGAAAAGTGTCAGCTCTTATGTGCAGGGTCCTCACTGTTGTAGAGTGTCAGCTCTTATGTGCAGGGTCCTCTCTCTCCTGTAGAGTGTCAGCTCTTATGTGCAGGGTCCTCTCTCCTGTAGAGTGTCAGCTCTTATGTGCAGGGTCCTCTCTCCTGTAGAGTGTCAGCTCTTATGTGCAGGGTCCTCTCTCTCCTGAAAAGTGTCAGCTCTTATGTGCAGGGTCCTCACTGTTGTAGAGTGTCAGCTCTTATGTGCAGGGTCCTCTCTCTCCTGTAGAGTGTCAGCTCTTATGTGCAGGGTCCTCTCTCCTGTAGAGTGTCAGCTCTTATGTGCAGGGTCCTCTGTCTCCTGTAGAGTGTCAGCTCTTATGAGCAGGGTCCTCTCTCCTGTAGAGTGTCAGCTCTTATGTGCAGGGTCCTTTCTCTCCTGTAGAGTGTCAGCTCTTATGTGCAGGGTCCTCTCTCTCCTGTAGAGTGTCAGCTCTTATGTGCAGGGTCCTCTGTCTCCTGTAGAGTGTCCGCTCTTAAGTGCAGGGTCCTCTCCTGTAGCGTGTCAGCTCTTATGTGCAGGGTCTTCTATCTCCTGTAGAGTGTCAGCTCTTATGTGCAGGGTCCTCTCCTGTAGCGTGTCAGCTCTTATGTGCAGGGTCCTCTCTCTCCTGTATAGTGTCAGCTCTTATGTGCAGGATCCTCTCTCTCCTGTAGAGTGTCAGCTCTTATGTGCAGGGTCCTCTCTCTCCTGTAGAGTGTCAGCTCTTATGTGCAGGGTCCTCTGTCTCCTGTAGAGTGTCCGCTCTTATGTGCAGGGTCCTCTCCTGTAGCGTGTCAGCTCTTATGTGCAGGGTCTTCTATCTCCTGTAGAGTGTCAGCTCTTATGTGCAGGGTCCTCTCCTGTAGCGTGTCAGCTCTTATGTGCAGGGTCCTCTCTCTCCTGTAGAGTGTCAGCTCTTATGTGCAGGGTCCTCTCTCCTGTAGAGTGTCAGCTCTTATGTGTAGGGTCCTCTCTTCTGTAGAGTGTCAGCTCTTATGTGCAGGGTCCTCTCTCCTGTATAGTGTCAGCTCTTATGTGCAGGGTTCTCTCTCCTGTAGAGTGTCAGCTCTTCTGTGCATGGTCCGCTCTCCTGTAGAATGTCAGCTCTTATGTGCAGGGTCCTCTCTCCTGTAGAGTGTCAGCTCTTATGTGCAGGGTTCTCTCTCCTGTAGAGTGTCAGCTCTTATGTGCAGGGTTCTCTCTCCTGTAGAGTGTCATCTCTTATGTGCAGGGTTCTCTCTCCTGTAGAATGTCATGTCTTATGTGCAGGGTTCTCACTCCTGTAGAATGTCAGCTCCTATGTGCAGGGTCCTCTCTCCTGTAGAGTGTCAGCTCTTATGTGCAGGGTCCTCTTTGCTGTAGAGTGTCAGCTCTTATGTGCAGGGTCCTCTCTCCTGTAGAGTGTCAGCTCTTACGTGCAGGGTCTTCTCTCCTGTAGAGTGTCAGCTCTTATGTGCAGGGTCCTCTTTGCTGTAGAGTGTCAGCTCTTATGTGCAGGGTCCTCTCTCCTGTAGAGTGTCAGCTCTTATGTGCAGGGTCCTCTCTCTCCTGTAGAGTGTCAGCTCTTATGTGCAGGGTCTTCTCTCCTGTAGAGTGTCAGCTCTTATGTGCAGGGTCCTCTTTGCTGTACAGTGTCAGCTCTTATGTGCAGGGTCCTCTCTCCTGTAGAGTGTCAGCTCTTATGTGCAGGGTCCTCTCTCTCCTGAAAAATGTCAGCTCTTATGTGCAGGGTCCTCTCTCTCCTGTAGAGTGTCAGCTCTTATGTGCAGGGTCCTCTCTCCTGTAGAGTGTCAGCTCTTATGTGCAGGGTCCTCTCTCTCCTGTAGAGTGTCAGCTCTTATGAGCAGGGTCCTCTCTCCTGTAGAGTGTCAGCTCTTATGTGCAGGGTCATCTCTCCTGTAGAGTGTCAGCTCTTATGTGCAGGGTCATCTCTCCTGTAGAGTGTCAGCTCTTATGTGCAGAGTCCTCTCTCCTGTAGAGTGTCAGCTCTTATGTGCAGGGTCATCTCTCCTGTAGAGTGTCAGCTCTTATGTGCAGGGTCATCTCTCCTGTAGAGTGTCAGCTCTTATGTGCAGGGTCATCTCTCCTGTAGAGTGTCAGCTCTTATGTGCAGAGTCCTCTCTCCTGTAGAGTGTCAGCTCTTATGTGCAGGGTCCTCTCTCCTGTAGAGTGTCAGCTCTTATATGCAGGGTCCTCTCTCTCCTGTAGATTGTCAGCTCTTATGTGCAGGGTCCTCTCTCCTGTAGAGTGTCAGCTCTTATGTGCAGGGTCCTCTCTCCTGTAGAGTGTCAGCTCTTATGTGCAGGGTCCTCTCTCTCCTGTAGAGTGTCAGCTCTTATGTGCAGGGTCCTCTCTCTCCTGTAGAGTGTCAGCTCTTATATGCAGGGTCCTCTCTCTCCTGTAGAGTGTCAGCTCTTATGTGCAGGGTCCTCTCTCCTGTAGAGTGTCAGCTCTTATGTGCAGGGTCCTCTCTCTCCTGTAGAGTGTCAGCTCTTATGTGCAGGGTCCTCTCTCTCCTGTAGAGTGTCAGCTCTTATGTGCAGGGTCCTCTCTCTCCTGTAGAGTGTCAGCTCTTATGTGCAGGTTCCTCGCTCCTGTAGAGTGTCAGCTCTTATGTGCAGGGTCCTCTCTCTCCTGTAGAGTGTCAGCTCTTATGTGCAGGGTCCTCTGTGCCCTGTAGAGTGTCAGCTCTTATGTGCAGGGTCCTTTCTCTCCTGTAGAGTGTCAGCTCTTATGTGCAGGGTCCTCTGTCTTCTGTAGAGTGTCCGCTCTTATGTGCAGGGTCCTCTCTCCTGTAGAATGTCAGCTCTTATGTGCAGGGTCCTCTCCTGTAGAGTGTCAGCTCTTATGTGCAGGCTCCCCTGTCTCCTGTAGAGTGTCAGCTCTTATGTGCAGGATCCTCTCTCTCCTGTAGAGTGTCAGCTCTTATGTGCAGGGTCCTCTCTCTCCTGTAGAGTGTCAGCCATATGTGCAGGGTCCTCTCTCCTGTAGAGTGTCAGCTCTTATGTGCAGGGTCCTCTCTATCCTGTAGAGTGTCAGCTCTTATGTGCAGGATCCTCTCTCCTGTAGAGTGTCAGCTCTTATGTGCAGGGTCCTCTCTCCTGTAGAGTGTCAGCTCTTATGTGCAGGGTCCTCTCTCCTGTAGAGTGTCAGCTCTTATGTGCAGGGTCCTCTCTCTCCTGTAGAGTGTCAGCTCTTATGTGCAGGGTCCTCTCTCTCCTGTAGAGTGTCAGCTCTTATATGCAGTGTCCTCTATCCTGTAGAGTGTCAGCTCTTATGTGCAGGGTCCTCGCTCCTGCAGAGTGTCAGCTCTTATGTGCAGGGTCCTCTCTCTCCTGAAAAGTGTCAGCTCTTATGTGCAGGGTCCTCACTGTTGTAGAGTGTCAGCTCTTATGTGCAGGGTCCTCTCTCTCCTGTAGAGTGTCAGCTCTTATGTGCAGGGTCCTCTCTCCTGTAGAGTGTCAGCTCTTATGTGCAGGGTCCTCTCTCTTGTAGAGTGTCAGCTCTTATGTGCAGGGTCCTCTCTCTCCTGAAAAGTGTCAGCTCTTATGTGCAGGCTCCTCTGTCTCCTGTAGAGTGTCAGCTCTTATGAGCAGGGTCCTCTCTCCTGTAGAGTGTTAGCTCTTATGTGCAGGGTCCTTTCTCTCCTGTAGAGTGGCAGCTCTTATGTGCAGGGTCCTCTCTCTCCTGTAGAGTGTCAGCTCTTATGTGCAGGGTCCTCTGTCTCCTGTAGAGTGTCCGCTCTTAAGTGCAGGGTCCTCTCCTGTAGCGTGTCAGCTCTTATGTGCAGGGTCTTCTATCTCCTGTAGAGTGTCAGCTCTTATGTGCAGGGTCCTCTCCTGTAGCGTGTCAGCTCTTATGTGCAGGGTCCTCTCTCTCCTGTATAGTGTCAGCTCTTATGTGCAGGATCCTCTCTCTCCTGTAGAGTGTCAGCTCTTATGTGCAGGATCCTCTCTCTCCTGTAGAGTGTCAGCTCTTATGTGCAGGGTCCTCTCTCCTGTAGAGTGTCAGCTCTTATGTGCAGGGTCCTCTCTCCTGTAGAGTGTCAGCTCTTATGTGCAGGGTCCTCTCTCTCCTGTAGAGTGTCAGCTCTTATGTGCAGGGTCCTCTCTCTCCTGTAGAGTGTCAGCTCTTATATGCAGGGTCCTCTCTCTCCTGTAGAGTGTCCGCTCTTATGTGCAGGGTCCTCTCCTGTAGCGTGTCAGCTCTTATGTGCAGGGTCTTCTATCTCCTGTAGAGTGTCAGCTCTTATGTGCAGGGTCCTCTCCTGTAGCGTGTCAGCTCTTATGTGCAGGGTCCTCTCTCTCCTGTAGAGTGTCAGCTCTTATGTGCAGGGTCCTCTCTCCTGTAGAGTGTCAGCTCTTATGTGTAGGGTCCTCTCTTCTGTAGAGTGTCAGCTCTTATGTGCAGGGTCCTCTCTCCTGTATAGTGTCAGCTCTTATGTGCAGGGTTCTCTCTCCTGTAGAGTGTCAGCTCTTCTGTGCATGGTCCGCTCTCCTGTAGAATGTCAGCTCTTATGTGCAGGGTCCTCTCTCCTGTAGAGTGTCAGCTCTTATGTGCAGGGTTCGCTCTCCTGTAGAGTGTCAGCTCTTATGTGCAGGGTTCTCTCTCCTGTAGAGTGTCATCTCTTATGTGCAGGGTTCTCTCTCCTGTAGAATGTCATGTCTTATGTGCAGGGTTCTCACTCCTGTAGAATGTCAGCTCTTATGTGCAGGGTCCTCTTTGCTGTAGAGTGTCAGCTCTTATGTGCAGGGTCCTCTCTCCTGTAGAGTGTCAGCTCTTACGTGCAGGGTCTTCTCTCCTGTAGAGTGTCAGCTCTTATGTGCAGGGTCCTCTTTGCTGTAGAGTGTCAGCTCTTATGTGCAGGGTCCTCTCTCCTGTAGAGTGTCAGCTCTTATGTGCAGGGTCCTCTCTCTCCTGTAGAGTGTCAGCTCTTATGTGCAGGGTCTTCTCTCCTGTAGAGTGTCAGCTCTTATGTGCAGGGTCCTCTTTGCTGTACAGTGTCAGCTCTTATGTGCAGGGTCCTCTCTCCTGTAGAGTGTCAGCTCTTATGTGCAGGGTCCTCTCTCTCCTGAAAAATGTCAGCTCTTATGTGCAGGGTCCTCTCTCTCCTGTAGAGTGTCAGCTCTTATGTGCAGGGTCCTCTCTCCTGTAGAGTGTCAGCTCTTATGTGCAGGGTCCTCTCTCTCCTGTAGAGTGTCAGCTCTTATGAGCAGGGTCCTCTCTCCTGTAGAGTGTCAGCTCTTATGTGCAGGGTCATCTCTCCTGTAGAGTGTCAGCTCTTATGTGCAGGGTCATCTCTCCTGTAGAGTGTCAGCTCTTATGTGCAGAGTCCTCTCTCCTGTAGAGTGTCAGCTCTTATGTGCAGGGTCATCTCTCCTGTAGAGTGTCAGCTCTTATGTGCAGAGTCCTCTCTCCTGTAGAGTGTCAGCTCTTATGTGCAGGGTCCTCTCTCCTGTAGAGTGTCAGCTCTTATATGCAGGGTCCTCTCTCTCCTGTAGATTGTCAGCTCTTATGTGCAGGGTCCTCTCTCCTGTAGAGTGTCAGCTCTTATGTGCAGGGTCCTCTCTCCTGTAGAGTGTCAGCTCTTATGTGCAGGGTCCTCTCTCTCCTGTAGAGTGTCAGCTCTTATGTGCAGGGTCCTCTCTCCTGTAGAGTGTCAGCTCTTATGTGCAGGGTCCTCTCTCTCCTGTAGAGTGTCAGCTCTTATGTGCAGGGTCCTCTCTCTCCTGTAGAGTGTCAGCTCTTATGTGCAGGGTCCTCTCTCTCCTGTAGAGTGTCAGCTCTTATGTGCAGGGTCCTCGCTTCTGTAGAGTGTCAGCTCTTATGTGCAGGGTCCTCTCTCTCCTGTAGAGTGTCAGCTCTTATGTGCAGGGTCCTCTGTGCCCTGTAGAGTGTCAGCTCTTATGTGCAGGGTCCTTTCTCTCCTGTAGAGTGTCAGCTCTTATGTGCAGGGTCCTCTGTCTTCTGTAGAGTGTCCGCTCTTATGTGCAGGGTCCTCTCTCCTGTAGAATGTCAGCTCTTATGTGCAGGGTCCTCTCCTGTAGAGTGTCAGCTCTTATGTGCAGGCTCCCCTGTCTCCTGTAGAGTGTCAGCTCTTATGTGCAGGATCCTCTCTCTCCTGTAGAGTGTCAGCTCTTATGTGCAGGGTCCTCTCTCTCCTGTAGAGTGTCAGCCATATGTGCAGGGTCCTCTCTCCTGTAGAGTGTCAGCTCTTATGTGCAGGGTCCTCTCTCCTGTAGAGTGTCAGCTCTTATGTGCAGGGTCCTCTCTCCTGTAGAGTGTCAGCTCTTATGTGCAGGGTCCTCTCTCTCCTGTAGAGTGTCAGCTCTTATGTGCAGGGTCCTCTCTCTCCTGTAGAGTGTCAGCTCTTATATGCAGGGTCCTCTATCCTGTAGAGTGTCAGCTCTTATATGCAGGGTCCTCTATCCTGTAGAGTGTCAGCTCTTATGTGCAGGGTCCTCTCTCTCCTGTAGAGTGTCAGCTCTTATGTGCAGGGTCCTCTCTCTCCTGTAGAGTGTCAGCTCTTATATGCAGGGTCCTCTATCCTGTAGAGTGTCAGCTCTTATGTGCAGGGTCCTCGCTCCTGCAGAGTGTCAGCTCTTATGTGCAGGGTCCTCTCTCTCCTGAAAAGTGTCAGCTCTTATGTGCAGGGTCCTCACTGTTGTAGAGTGTCAGCTCTTATGTGCAGGGTCCTCTCTCTCCTGTAGAGTGTCAGCTCTTATGTGCAGGGTCCTCTCTCCTGTAGAGTGTCAGCTCTTATGTGCAGGGTCCTCTCTCCTGTAGAGTGTCAGCTCTTATGTGCAGGGTCCTCTCTCTCCTGTAGAGTGTCAGCTCTTATGTGCAGGGTCCTCTCTCTCCTGTAGAGTGTCAGCTCTTATATGCAGGGTCCTCTATCCTGTAGAGTGTCAGCTCTTATGTGCAGGGTCCTCGCTCCTGCAGAGTGTCAGCTCTTATGTGCAGGGTCCTCTCTCTCCTGAAAAGTGTCAGCTCTTATGTGCAGGGTCCTCACTGTTGTAGAGTGTCAGCTCTTATGTGCAGGGTCCTCTCTCTCCTGTAGAGTGTCAGCTCTTATGTGCAGGGTCCTCTCTCCTGTAGAGTGTCAGCTCTTATGTGCAGGGTCCTCTCTCTCCTGAAAAGTGTCAGCTCTTATGTGCAGGGTCCTCTGTCTCCTGTAGAGTGTCAGCTCTTATGAGCAGGGTCCTCTCTCCTGTAGAGTGTCAGCTCTTATGTGCAGGGTCCTTTCTCTCCTGTAGAGTGTCAGCTCTTATGTGCAGGGTCCTCTCTCTCCTGTAGAGTGTCAGCTCTTATGTGCAGGGTCCTCTGTCTCCTGTAGAGTGTCCGCTCTTAAGTGCAGGGTCCTCTCCTGTAGCGTGTCAGCTCTTATGTGCAGGGTCTTCTATCTCCTGTAGAGTGTCAGCTCTTATGTGCAGGGTCCTCTCCTGTAGCGTGTCAGCTCTTATGTGCAGGGTCCTCTCTCTCCTGTATAGTGTCAGCTCTTATGTGCAGGATCCTCTCTCTCCTGTAGAGTGTCAGCTCTTATGTGCAGGGTCCTCTCTCTCCTGTAGAGTGTCAGCTCTTATGTGCAGGGTCCTCTGTCTCCTGTAGAGTGTCCGCTCTTATGTGCAGGGTCCTCTCCTGTAGCGTGTCAGCTCTTATGTGCAGGGTCTTCTATCTCCTGTAGAGTGTCAGCTCTTATGTGCAGGGTCCTCTCCTGTAGCGTGTCAGCTCTTATGTGCAGGGTCCTCTCTCTCCTGTATAGTGTCAGCTCTTATGTGCAGGGTCCTCTCTCCTGTATAGTGTCAGCTCTTATGTGCAGGGTTCTCTCTCCTGTAGAGTGTCGGCTCTTCTGTGCATGGTCCGCTCTCCTGGAGAATGTCAGCTCTTATGTGCAGGGTCCTCTCTCCTGTAGAGTGTCAGCTCTTATGTGCAGGGTTCTCTCTCCTGTAGAGTGTCAGCTCTTATGTGCAGGGTTCTCTCTCCTGTAGAGTGTCATCTCTTATGTGCAGGGTTCTCTCTCCTGTAGAATGTCATGTCTTATGTGCAGGGTTCTCACTCCTGTAGAATGTCAGCTCCTATGTGCAGGGTCCTCTCTCCTGTAGAGTGTCAGCTCTTATGTGCAGGGTCCTCTTTGCTGTAGAGTGTCAGCTCTTCTGTGCAGGGTCCTCTTTCTTCTGTAGAGTGTAAGCTCATATACAGTGGGTAAGGAAAGTATTCAGACTCCTTTAAATTTTTCACTCTTTTTTTCCTTGCCGTCATTTGGTAAATTCAAAAATGGTTCAATTTTTTTCTCAATGTGCACTCTGCACCACATCCCCCATCTTGACAGAAAAAAAAATACGTAAATGTAGAATTTTTTGCAAATTAGACAAGAAAAAAAAGAGATATCATATGGACATAAGTATTCAGCCCCTTTGCTCAGACACTCATATATAAGTCCCATGCTGTCCATTTCCTTGTGCTCCTCCTTGAGATGGTTCTCCTCCTTCATTGGAGTCCAGCTGTGTGTAATTAAACTGATAGGACGTGATTTGGAAAGGCGCACACCTGTCTATATAAGACCTCACAGCTCAGACTGCATGTCACACCAAATGAGAATCATGAGGTCAAAGGAACTGCCCAAGGAGCTCAGAGACAGAATTGTGGCAAGACACAGATCTGGCCAAGGTTGCTAAAGAATTTCTTCCGGTCCTGAGTCCCCACCAACTCCACTGATTTTACACATCCCCCACATCAGACAGCACCTCAATCATATCCAAAAGCAGAAAGTGCTATTATAAGAAAGCATTTTTGGAAACGCGGCCAGCGTTCGGTGCAGAATAAGCATTGCTACATATTACTGCCTGCTGAAAAATATGTAAACACAGTTATAGGTATTACTTGTTAGTGCCTGGCCTAACAAAAGTAGCTAGGGAAGTATCTAAAAAGTGGTTCTTTGCAACTTTAATTGCCTGCTCAAAATTCTGCAGTGAAATACATGTATAGGTATTGTTAGTGCTGGCTGCTGTAAATTTGCTATTGAACAAGCTAAAAAGGTCTTCTTGGCACTTTACTGTGCCTGCTCCAAATTATGCAGTGAACCGCATTTGTAGGTAGTGGTATTTTTTAGTGCCTTCACAATATAACCAACTTGGGCAGGAAATAAATAATCTTTTGTGCCAGGTGTGGGCGTAGGGTTGCAAAACATTTGTTTGGAAAAGGAAGGGTTAATCAACCATGAGTGGTAAATCACGACGAGGTTGTGGGATGTGTACGTGTGGGAAGTTCTGTTAATCAGAGGTCTAGTGAGCAAACGCCGGCTCATCCTATCCCAAGAGAAAAGAGAACAACTTCCGTTACTGGATAGCCTACTCCACTAGATTTCCTTGACAGCCATACATCGCTTCAACTTTGACATGAGGCTGATAAAGAACAGGTGCTGGAGTGGATGGCAAGCGATGCATCAAGTGGCCTCTCCTCCTCTTCCTGCACCTCAACATCACACACAGTTCATTCCTCCGAGGTGCCACCCCAATTACACTTGTTTGTGCCCACGTCACAAATCTCCAATCATCCAGTGACTGTGGGAAACCACACATGAGCGAGTCTGCTAGCTGTTCACACATTCTATCCCATGGACATCAGCGGTCTGCTCCAAAGATTCACATGCTCAAGAGGAGGAAAGCATCTGCACTGATGCCCAAAATCTTTGTGAGTTGGATCCTGGCTCACACGTAGTAGGGTCTGAGCAGGATCTTGACCCTCGTCAACTGATGTTAATTTTCGGGGGTGGAGGTGATGATGATGATGAGGAGGAGGAGACTCATATCTGAGGTGCACGTGTACTGTGCTGTGCTGTCTTGTGGATAGTGCCAGGCTTCTGGGAGAAACAGGCCTCAATTGCCCCCCTCCCCATAGGGCATTAAAAGAGCTGGGAGGTACAGTCCATGCAACACGCAGGCTGTGGACAGGTATTTCAATTTTAAAAAGTGAGCACACAGCGACCATGCCTTCTGCAGCAGCGCAACCAGGACATAATAGCGCCCTAGAAATTGCTGTACAACCAGGTTGATCCATGCAGTGCATACGTGAGGATGCCCAGACGTAGTGTCGCCACTAGGTTTGCACCGTACTCGCACATAGCCTTTCCCTGGCTCCAGGTTCTGTGGAGACTGCTATTTATCAAACTCGGCCTGGATAGCGGTCCACAACTCTGCAGCTGTGTCACTGCGTTCCCTGATGCATATTAATGTAAGCACTGCATAATTACGTTGACTTACACACGGGATGTTGCCTGGCATTTAAGTGTTAAAACTCAACAGAAATATTTAAAAACCTTTCCGGCAGACTGCAGGACAGTGACATCAATTGCCCCCCTCCTCATAGGGCTTTAAAAGAGCAGGTAGGTACAGTCCAAGCAACACACAGGCTGTAGATCGGCATTAGAATTGGCAAAATGAAGACATTCTACAGTGACCGGTGTACGCCTCTTGGTCCCAGAAGACTGACACAGCCCACAACTTGGAGACCTATCTTGTAGTCTTCACATTTAAAAACCTTTCAGGCAGACAGCAGGACAGTAGCATCAATTGCCCCTCTCCCCATAGGGCCTTACAAAAAAGAGGGATGTACGATCCATGCAACACAGGCTGTGGCCGGCGTTTTAATTTTTAAAAATGAAGACTTGCCTGAGTGTCAGGTGTAGGCCTGTTCCTCCCAGAAAATCGTATAGACCTGGCTCACTATATATATTCGGGTGCTCTGGAGAAACAATCAACTCAACTCCAAAATTATCCCCGGCACTCCAAGAAGAAAGAAAACAATGTCTGGGTATCTTTGATGTTTTTTATTGTGTAATAGTCTTATCTCAACGTTTCGGTCACACCTTGACCTTTATCAAGAGAATATATCAGACTATGAGGCAGAGGAGTCAATATATGAACACTACTCGAAAAGGAGCGATACGAGTCACCACTCAAAAGGAGAGAATGATTGATGCGTGTGAGCACTGTGACTAAACGATTGAAAGTCGGGGTCAGCCAGTCAAAGTCTTAAGGAAATCATGTAATGGTATATTACCAGGGTAGAAGATCACATGTCAAAGCTGTCCAATAGAGATAAAGAGTTTCAGTGGCTACCGTATAGGTACAGCGCCAATCTCATCCGGGAGGAGACAGCCTGTCAACCGGCGTGGGAAGGTGTACAAGATATAATATGTATCCGGAAACCAGTGAAACTGATCTGGAATTGGCACAAGTTATCCAGTGGGTAATGCAAGTCTCCTATACTTGCTTTAAAACATATAGCCCATAATGGCGCAGGTTAATATTAATCTATAAACAGCCGTGAGGAGGAATTGTATAGGAGTCCTTGTTAAAGGTGGTAGTGGGATAGCAGGAGTTATCCTGATTGCCAATATCAGTGTCCTATATTCGTTGCGGACTCTGAAATGAAACAGCCTGTGTGAAGACAATGCCCTGTGCAGTAGGTTATTCCCAGGGGGGTTGCTTGAAAATGGAACGGTCAAAAAGACCCATGAGGAGCTTTTCGAGTAGTGTTCATATATTGACTCCTCTGCCTCATAGTCTGATATATTCTCTTGATAAAGGTCAAGGTGTGACCGAAACGTTGAGATAAGACTATTACACAATAAAAAACATCAAAGATACCCAGACATTGTTTTCTTTCTTCTTGGAGTGCCGGGGATAATTTTGGAGTTGTGTTCCTCCCAGAGGACTGGCACTACCCACAAGACATAACTTTGAGAGACATTTTGAAGTCTCAATATTCAAAATCCGTTCAGGCAGAGAGCAGTATAGTAGCATCAATTGCCCCCCTCCCCATAGGGCATTAAAAGAGCTGGATACACCTCTTGTGTACCTACTACCCCACTGTAGCGGTTACACAAGAGGCGGCTCTGCTGTCGGAGAACTGTTGTAGAATAGTTTTGCCAGTGACACAGGAGGATGAAGAAGCAGCAGGTGATGTTGATTTGGCGGCTGGTGGTTGGGTAGGCCCGTTGGTCGGTATTTTAGCGCAGTGAGATTCCCACAGTAATGCATGTTGGTTGTGCATGTGCCTGTTCATGCATGTAGTAGTCAAATTATTTTAATTTTTGCCTCCACTCAGTCGCTGTTTACAACGTTGACAGATAACGGAACTTGGGTCATCTTTTGCGGTCTCAAAAAAGGCCCAGGCTAGGCAACCCTTCCTGCGAACTGCAGACCCACGACTGCTGCTGGCCACAGTCAGAGTGGTGGGTGAGGATGCAGAGCTTCTCACGGTTACATCACTACGTACTTGTGTGGGAATCACCACCATGACACCTTCGGCTTCCTCTTCCTCTTCGTCACCTGCTGAGCTACTCCACTGCGAGCCTCTGGGTTCACATCAAGTGGGATCTACAAGTTCGTCATCATGCTCTATGTTGTCCCACTCCTTCTCTTCCTGACCTGACATCACAGCCCAGTATGCATGCAGCTCAGGTATCTGAGCCTTATCATCATCGCCTCCATCCCCAGGGGTTAACAAAAGTGTTGGGCAAAGCTGAAAAGGACAATGCGCCATGCCACACAGCTAGGTCAGTCAATGTGTGGATGAAGGACCACCACATCAAAACCCTGTCATGGCCAGCCCAATCTCCAGACCTGAACCTCATTGAAAACCTCTGGAATGTAATCAAGAGGAAGATTGATAGTCACAAGCCATCAAACAAAGAAGAACTGCTTACATTTTTGCGCCAGGAGTGGCATAGGGTCACCCAAAAGCCGTGTGAAAGACTGGAGGAAATCAGCCAAGACGCAGGAAAGCTGGGATTGAACATCATGGTTATTCCACAAGATACTGATTTCTGAATCCTCCTGAGTTAGTTCCATTAGTATTGTTGTTTCTAAATGATTATGGACTTGTTTCTTTGCATTATTTGAGGTGAAAGCACTGTGCATTTTTTTTTGTTATTTTCACCATTTCTCATTTTCAGAAAATAAATACAACATTTATTGCTTGGTAATTCGGAGACGTGGTCAGTAGATTATAGAAAAAAAGAACAATTTACATTTCACTCAAAAATATAAAGAGAAAAAGCAGAAAAACTGACAATTTCTCTTAATTTCTGCCAGAGCTGTGTGCACACGGACATGTGACTTAGGCAGCCAATCACAGCAGCTCTTCTGTCTCAAGCTATTTCTTCCAGTCCAGAGTCCCCGTCTCCTCCACCGATTTTGCACATCCCCACATCGGACAGGACCATAATCTTATCCAAAAGCAGAAAATGCTATTAAAAAAAGCATTTATGGAAATGTGTCCAGCGTTCGGGGGCAGAGAACGAACACAATCAAACATTAACGACTTTTGGGGAAAGTGTTTGGGGTTGCTGAGCCCGAACGAACAAGATAAGGCTCGTACCGAATATGAGATTGGCGAACCTTTATTGAACAAGTTTGCTCATGTCACTAGGTGGGTTGAACTAGGACCTGTTGAATCCGCAGTTTGTTTCCTGTTGCTGCTGCTGTGCTTGCTGTTGCTGCAGCTGTTGTTGCTGGACCTGTTGAATCAGCAGTTTGTTTCCTGTGGTTGCTGCTGTGCTTGCTGCAGCTGTTGTTGCTGGACCTGTTGAATCAGCATTTGGTTTCCTGTTGCTGCTGTAAGGCTTTCTGTTGCTGCAGCTGTTGTTGCTGGACCTGTTGAATCCTTAGTTTGTTTCCTGTTGCTGCTGTAAGGATTGCTTTTGCTGCAGCTGTTGTTGCTGGACCTGTTGAATCCGCAGTTTGTTTCCTGTTGCTGCTGTGCTTGCTGTTGCTGCAGCTGTTGTTGCTGGACCTGTTGAATCAGCAGTTTGTTTCCTGTGGCTGCTGCTGTGCTTGCTGTTGCTGCAGCTGTTGTTGCTGGACCTGTTGAATCAGCATTTGGTTTCCTGTTGCTGCTGTAAGGATTGCTGTTGCTGCAGCTGTTGTTGCTGGACCTGTTGAATCCTTTGTTTGTTTCCTGTTGCTGCTGTAAGGATTGCTGTTGCTGCAGCTGTTGTTGCTGGACCTGATGAATCCGCAGTTTGTTTCCTGTTGCTGCTGTAAGGATTGCTGTTGCTGCAGCTGTTGTTGCTGGACCTGTTGAATCCTTAGTTTGTTTCCTGTTGCTGCTGTAAGGCTTGCTGTTGCTGCAGCTGTTGTTGCTGGACCTGTTGAATCCTTAGTTTGTTTCCTGTTGTTGCTGTAAGGATTGCTGTTGCTGCAGCTGTTGTTGCTGGACCTGATGAATCCGCAGTTTGTTTCCTGTTGCTGCTGTGCTTGCTGTTGCTGCAGCTCTTGTTGCTGGACCTGTTGAATCATCAGTTTGTTTCTTGTGGCTGCTGCTGTGCTTGCTGTTGCTGCAGCTGTTGTTGCTGGACCTGTTGAATCAGCATTTGGTTTCCTGTTGCTGCTGTAAGGATTGCTGTTGCTGCAGCTGTTGTTGCTGGACCTGTTGAATCCTTAGTTTGTTTCCAGTTGCTGCTGTAAGGATTGCTGTTGCTGCAGCTGTGGCTGTATTTTGTCCTGCACCAGCTGGTTCATTAGTTCTTCCATTTTCTCAAACGTGCTTCCATGCTTTTGGTCTCCATTACCTTGGACGCGCAGTACACCTGCAGCAGTCACACGTGTTCCCTAGGAACGTTGCATGCACTCTAGCACCAAATGTGACGTTGTGGCTCGCTCAGTTGCAGACTGGAGGCAAACACAGGAACGGTTTCCATTGTAGTCCAGTAGGTTTATCATACCCTCATAAACCGCTCCAGGATAAAATAGAAAACAAACCAGCCTGTTCCGGCAAAGTAGTCAACTGAAAGTAAATGGTCCATACGTATATCTGCGGCGGTCACCTGCACAGGTTTCCCAAACACAATAGGGTCATTCCGTGTCAAGTGGACCAGTTTTAAAAATCGTCCCCACTCGACGTTCTCCGATTTTGCTGAAAATTTATAAGGATGTACATGTATGTTTGAAAAGAGGTTCTGTAAATTTTTAGGGCCAGATCTCAAATATATTGGGCACTGTTGACCTTTCACTGGAGGCCCCCTTCAAGCCTGCGGCTTCAGCCAAGAGGATTTTGCAAACTTTGGCACATAGCCATTAGAGTTCTATACTGGCTATGATGCTGAAATTTGGCATACTAGCTCAACTTTTGCTGCTAAACGCGATAAAATTATTACCGGCTATGACAAAATAATATTTCGGCCGCAATTTTGTGTCAAAGTAGCTTGCAAAACGCCTCGCATAAAATGTATGCCAAACTTTGCCCATATATAACTCAAGACCAAAAACCAATAGGAACTGGTGCTTTACCCTGTACAACAAACATCTTCATGACTTTGCATTGCTGCAATATCACGGTCAAAGCATATGTATTTGTGGAAATATTCACACCCACATATGATGAAAAACTTAAAAAAAACGAATTTTACCTATTTTTAGGTCAAATTTCCCAAAAAGGGTCCCCCTAAAATATATTAATTCTGTTATCATTTGAAAGAGCACATTTTTCTCTACAAGGATCATTGGGGTTTTTTTTGGAGTCTCTCCATTTAAGAAAAGAAAAATGCCACTGAACATGGTGTTATGTATGCACGTAATGCATTGATTTTGTGTTTGATTTTCAGATTCTTATCACGTTACAGAGTTGTATTGTTGCTAGCAATGTCTATTATAATCAAAAACCTATAAACCTATTGACTATTGTTACATTTTAATGCATATATTATTTATTTTTTAGTGATGGAGAATGAAATTGATGACGAATCAGCCCAGTGCTCTATCGGCCTTGCGAACAATTCAAAGTGCCACCTTAAGACATTCACCCATAGCAAGGATGAGTTGAAATTGTTTACAAGCTTTGGATTGGATGAAAAGAAATTGCTGCGTCGACGAGTGGGACTAAATTTTGACGAACATTCACAAATCTGTTTACACCATGAAGCTTCATTCTTGACCAAATATGAGCATTTGCAAAAATCGTGTTGCAATCCTTTTGGCTTACCCGTGGATATTTCAGAGGAGAGATGTCAATGGATGTTAAGCTTGAATTTAGACTTTCAGGAGAACATTCCATTCCATCTGGATCTGATTCAGAGGAAACTGGATCAGCTGTTTTTTTTCTTTTAGCAAATTCTTTTCAACATGATACACAAATCTTCTGGCCAGGCTTCACATCATGCTTTGTGAATTCGTTCAACTGGTCAGCTGCTAACAAATTAATAGCTCGCAAATTCTTTTTGGTGTTATGACCTAACCGACCGAACTTTCAGCGTCTCCCATTCTCACACCACTTCCTCATCTCGCCCCTATCTGTCGGTGTCCCTCAAGGCTCAGTTCTTGGACCCCTGCTGTTCTCCATCTATACCTTCGGCTTGGGACAGCTCATAGAGTCCCACGGATTCCAGTATCATCTCTATGCCGATGACACACAGATCTACCTCTCTGGACCTGACATCACCTCTCTCCTAACCAGGATCCCACAATGTCTGTCTGCTATTTCATCCTTCTTCTCTGCACGATTCCTAAAACTTAACATGGACAAAACAGAGTTTATTGTCTTTCCTCCTCCTCACTCATCTCCTCCAACAAGCCTTTCCATCAAACTTGATGGTTGCTCACTCACCCCAGTCTCACAAGCCCGTTGCCTTGGAGTGACCCTCGACTCTGCTCTATCCTTCAAGCCACACATCCAAGCCCTCTTCAACTCATGCCGATTACAACTCAAAAATATCTCCCGGATCCGTGCTTTTCTTAACCAAGAATCTGCAAAAACATTAGTGCATGCCCTCATCATCTCCCGCCTGGACTACTGCAACCTCCTGCTCTCTGGCCTCCCTTCCAACACTCTTGCACCCCTCCAATCTATCCTAAACTCTGCAGCCCGCTTAATCCACCTCTCCCCTCGCTACTCCCCAGCCTTGCCACTCTGCCAATCCCTTCACTGGCTTCCCATCGCCCAACGACTCCAGTTCAAAACATTAACCATGACATACAAAGCTATGCACAACCTGTCTCCTCCCTACATCTGTGACCTAGTCTCCCGGTACCTACCTGCACGCAACCTTAGATCCTCACAAGATCTCCTTCTCTGCTCCTCTCTTATCTCCTCTTCCCACAATCGTGTACAAGATTTCTCCCGTGCATCCCCCATACTCTGGAACGCTCTACCTCAGCACATCAGACTCTCCACTACCGTGAAAAGCTTCAAGAGGAACCTCAAGACCCACCTCTTCCAACAAGCCTACAACCTACAATAGCCCTCAGCCCAGTAGACCACTGCGCAACCAGATCTGTCCTCACCTATTGTACCATCACCCATTCCCTGTAGACTGTGAGCCCTCGCGGGCAGGGTCCTCTCTCCTCCTATACCAGTCTGTCTTGTACTGTTAATGATTGTTGTACGTATACCCTCTTTCACTTGTAAAGCGCCATGGAATAAATGGCGCTATAATAATAAATAATAATGATAATAATAATAATGACCTTTCTTCCCAAAAGGATTGCAACACGATTTTTGCAAATGCTCATATTTGGTCAAGAATGAAGCTTCATGGTGTAAACAGATTTGTGAATGTTCGTCAAAATTTAGTCCCACTCGTTGACGCAGCAATTTCTGTTCATCCAATCCAAAGCTTGTAAACAATTTCAACTCATCCTTGCTATGGGTGAATGTCTTAAGGTGGCACTTTGAATTGTTCGCAAGGCCGATAGAGCACTGGGCCGATTCGTCATCAATTTCATTCTCCATCACTAAAAAATAAATAATATATGCATTAAAATGTAACAATAGTCAATAGGTTTATAGGTTTTTGATAATAGAAATTGCTAGCAACAATACAACTCTGTAACGTGATAAGAATCTGAAAATCAAACACAAAATCAATGCATTACGTGCATACATAACACCATGTTCAGTGGCATTTTTCTTTTCTTAAATGGAGAGACTCCAAAAAAAACCCCAATGATCCTTGTAGAGAAAAATGTGCTCTTTCTAATGATATCAGAATTAATATATTTTAGGGGGACCCTTTTTGGGAAATTTGACCTAAAAATAGGTAAAATTCGTTTTTTTTTTAAGTTTTTCATCATATGTGGGTGTGAATATTTCCACAAATACATATGCTGTGACCGTGATATTGCAGCAATGCAAAGTCATGAAGATGTTTGTTGTACAGGGTAAAGCACCAGTTCCTATTGGTTTTTGGTTTTGAGTTATATATGGGCAAAGTTTGGCATAAATTTTATGCGAGGCGTTTTGCAAGCTACTTTGACACAAAATTGCGGCCGAAATATTGTTTTGTCATAGCCGGTAATAATTTTATCGCGTTTAGCAGAAAAAGTTGAGCTAGTATGCCAAATTTCAGCATCATAGCCAGTATAGAACTCTAAGGCTATGTGCCAAAGTTTGCAAAATCCTCTTAGCTGAAGCCGCAGGCTTGGGGGGGGCCTCCAGTGAAAGGTCAACAGTGCCCAATATATTTGAGATTTGGCCCTAAAAATTTACAGAACCTCTTTTCAAACATACATGTATATCCTTATAAATTTTCAGCAAAATCGGAGAACGTCGAGTGGGGACCACTGGTCCACTTGACACGGAATGACCCAATATCCCACAGGAGGTGTTCCAACCTCCACACACAGACCATGCGTGAGACTAACAGTCTCCATTTTAACCCATGTAGCAGGCCCATGGATGAGGTATGTTATCAGGCAGACCTGCTCATCTCTCCGGCTGCTTGTAAAACCCGGTTATAATGCACCCTAAGAACTCTCTTCGCATCGAATGTACTAGAGCTTGCACATGGGTTTACATCACAGAAGATACCCCACATACCTCCCATCGACTCAATGTCCGTCAGCCATCGTACAGTGCCTACTTTATCTGTCATCTGCCGGGCCTCCAATATTGGAGACAGCTGGGTGACAGATATCGGAGGCCCGGCCACATCTCCGGTATCTATTGTCCAGCTGTGTCTCCTGTGATGAAATGGACCCTGTCAGTGCCTAGCATGGGTTAAAGTTTCTTAAAATTCAGCCAGACGTATTGTTCTTCTGTGTGTTAACTCATGTTTGCTAAACTATTGTTTGGGACCAGACCCTCTGAGCATTCATTGTAATGTAGTTGTGTATTGCTAATCTAATGTAAATTACCTCAGTGACCATTGTCTAGTCTGTGCATTCCAGACCACATGTAGATATAATCAGTCTTTCTATCCACACCATTTAAATGAACATTATCCATGCAGCTTGAAATTCATCCAATAAGAGAAGCAATCTTGTACAACCAATCAGATAAGGGCACAGTTTATCCTAAGGGAAGATTATGGCTATAAAAGGGATTTCTTTAAGTCACCAGTGGTTGATGGATGTGCATGATCCAGTCTAAGCTCTTAGGAGCTGGCTAGGGGATCAGGACCAAGATACCTTGTGGACTCGGTCTAGGGACTTTGGCTCCGACTAGAGGATCACTTGGCTACATGGCCTCAACCTAGGGAATCCAGTTCCGATTGGAGACCATATCCACAGTCTGGGGATTTCAACTCCGGCTGCCAGGATTATATCATCATACCAGAGACTACTTAAGGAGGAAACCCAGGCTGGGACAATCCAGTCACCTGGCTACAGACTTTGCAGTCCTCAGCCAGCTTCCTAAATCTGGCATTATTCCAGTCTCGGTGGGTGCCCGCCAAAAGCGGGGTGCTGCTGGATTGGAGTAAGTAGCCTTGGAGGCTCTGAAGCACGGACATTCAAATCCCTGGTGAGCCAGCGGAAGGGTGAGACTCTGTTGCCTGTTACATTTGTGTGTTTTGCTGGTTATGTGCTATGTGCCGTTAATATTTTGGGGATCCAATAAAGTCTTAATATTGTGATTCCCTCACCCTGTGTTGTCTGAGTAGTGTTCCGCCCACGGTTAAGGAGATCGTGCTTTCAGTTGGGATGAGCCCTGAGCCACGCTGTCTTTCTAAAGGCGGCTGGTTCAGCGGACAAAAGCACCCACTGACACCCGTGTCTCCACAATTGGTGGCAGCGGTGGGATATTACTCAGCCTGGTTTATCCAGGGGAGCTGCAGAGGACTAGTGTTCGTGGACACCGTCCAGGGCTCAACAACCAGGGAGGCACATAAGCATACCCAGCAGGCCATAGGGGAGGCATTCAGGTTTCGGACGCTGCCATGTCCAACCCCACCAGCTCAGCCATGGGACAAGGACCAGAGAGGAGTTACGACCGCTGCAGTAAATGGATGCTACAGGATCTGTGCCAGAGGCGAAAGATTGACTACACGAACGCTAACACTCGGTCGGACTTGATCCGGAAATTAGTCCGTTGGGATGCCCAGAATGATGCAGAGGACGATGAGGATCCCACCGATATTGACCCAGAGGATTTAAACTATGTGCCACATCATGGATCTAGTGACAATTGGGAATTATCTTGGTCCAAAATGGCCTAAGCCACAGCGTTGTTGGTTGCATTGGGGCCTCAATCCTCAAGATAAGAGAGGGCTTGTGTTTTGGAATATGTTTATGGTGTTCCAGCTGCCGTACTGCTAACACCAGCCGCTCGAGAAGGATGGTCCCGCTACCCAGCAGAAGCTGCACCGAAACAAAGGTCTACAAACAGCGCCTGTGACTTGCCCAATCTACGGCGCTGTTATACATGTGGGCGCCATGGACACATCGATAAAGATTGTCTCCAAAACAGAGGCCGCATGCTTGGAGCCCGTCTGCCAGTCCAACCAGTCAACATATGCCGAGATGAACCAACGAGACCTGAGGAATGCTACTCCCGAGAAACACCAATAGCTGAGGAAGTGGTTTACCCAGTCCGCACCCTACGGCAGGCCGAACACCGTACACCAGCCAACCTCCATCCCCACATCCAGACGTTCAAGGTCGGTGATATACAGGCTCAGGGATTTCATGACACTGGATCTTCCATCACCCTGGTCAGCCCAGATAGTTCCCACAGAACATCATTTACCTGGCCGCCAAGTGACCATCACCCTTGCTGGGGGCCAGCACTCGGACATCCCTCTGGCATGTGTGCAGTTGGACCTAAGGACTGACAAGGGAGAGGTCGAGGTGGAGCTTGTGAACAGCCTCCCCACACCTGGTATTTTGGGGACTAACCAGGAAGCGATCGATGTGGGACTTGTGAACAGCCTCCCCATACCTGTCATTGTGGAGACTGACCAGAGCAAGGCTGATGTGGAGCTTATGGACACCGTCCCCACCCCTGTTATTTTGCTGTCTGACCAGGAAGAGGTCTATATGGAGCTTATGGACAGCCTCCCCACACCTGTTGTTTCGGGGACCAGCCAGGAGGAAGTTGAAGTGGGGTTCATAGATGGCCCCACCAAGCCTGTTGTTTTGGATACCACCCAGAGGGAAGTGAAAGTGGGGCTTGTGGATTACCTGCTCACACCAGTTATTTTGGAGTATGACCTAGGACAAGGACTATCCAGTCAGTTTGAAGCAGCCATCACCCACCTCCAAGTCAAGCAGGACCATGATGTGGATCTTTCTAACATCTTTTCCAAGATAATTCACATTTCCAGTCTCCATCATCCACCTCTGAGCCAAGAACCGTGAGTAAGCCTAACCAAACTGTGGCTATTGACTGGGGGAAGATTGATAGTAAGAAATGAAATGTATGCAAGCCCAACTCACTGACCCCACCTTAATGCTTGTCCGCAATATGGCTGCTCAACCTGGGGGAGGTAATCAGGGGGAGGTGTATAGATACGAGCCTCTGATGCTGACCTCACCATTAAAAAGGACAATGCCGTCAAGAGGAGAAGGATGATCGGAAGCCTATCCTGGCTAATATTAAGAAGGGGGAGGAATGTGACGACATGGACCTTGTCAGTGCCTAGCATGGGTTAAAGTTTCTTAAAATTCAGCCAGACGTATTGTTCTTCTGTGTGTTAACTCATGTTTGCTAAACTATTGTTTGGGACCAGACCCTCTGAGCATTCATTGTAATGTAGTTGTGTATTGCTAATCTAATGTAAATTACCTCAGTGACCATTGTCTAGTCTGTGCATTCCAGACCACATGTAGATGTCCTCAGTCTTTCTATCCACAGCATTTAAATGAACATTATCCATGCAGCTTGAAATTCATCCAATAAGAGAAACAATCTTGTACAACCAATCAGATAAGGGCACAGTTTATCCTAAGGAAAGGTTATGGCTATAAAAGGGATTTCTTTAAGTCACCAATGGTTGATGGATGTGCATGATCCAGTCTAAGCTCTTAGGAGCTGGCTAGGGGATCAGGACCAAGATACCTTGTGGACTCGGTCTAGGGACTTTGGCTCCGACTAGAGGATCACTTGGCTACATGGCTTCAACCTAGGGACTCCGGTTACGATTGGAGACCATATCCACAGTCTAGGGATTTCGACTCCGGCTGCCAGGATTATATCATCATACCAGAGACTACTTAAGGAGGAAACCCAGGCTGGGACAATCCAGTCACCTGGCTACAGACTTTGCAGTCCTCAGCCAGCTTCCTAAATCTGGCATTATTCCAGTCTCGGTGGGTGCCCGCCAAAAGCGGGGTGCTGCTGGATTGGAGTAAGTAGCCTTGGAAGCTCTGAAGCACGGACATTCAAATCCCTGGTGAGCCAGCGGAAGGGTGAGACTCTGTTGCCTGTTACATTTGTGTGCTTTGCGGGTTATGGGCTATGCGCCGTTAATATTTTGGGGATCCAATAAAGTCTTAATATTGTGATTCCCTCATCCTGTGTTGTCTGAGTAGTGTTCCGCCCACGGTTAAGGAGGTCGTGCGTTCAGTTGGGATGAGCCCTGAGCCACGCTGTCTTTCTAAAGGCGGCTGGTTCAGCGGACGAGAGCATCCACTGAGCCCCGTGTCTCCACATCTCCGATATCCGTTATTTGGCCATGTCTATGTTACCTGTCTGACCACGTCCCCATCTTCTGGCTGTATTGCTGTTATGTCATCTGACCCATTCTCTGATATCCGTCGTCCAACCGTGTTTCCTATATCCGTCGTCTGGCCACGTCTCTAATATATGTTGTCCGGCTGTGGCTCCGATATCTCTCACTCACCATATCCGAGTCATCCGTCATGTCTGTGTTATGGGTCAGGTTTCCATTATCTCCACAATATCATACACTTTCTTCCAAAAATAGCAACTATTTCCTCCACCTTCTGCCATTAGTTTACATACACTTTATATATAGTTTACATGCACTTTATGTATTATTTCTGTATCACTATTTTTCCTTAGTTATGGACTGTTCATGTCTTCATTAGTGATGGTCAGACTCTCAGATATCCAGGATTGGCAGGACTAACCGAAAACAAAAAATAATAAAATAAATAAATAAATAAATAAATAAATAGGCTCCGGCCCGAAATTGATCCCGGATACCTGGTCAGACGTTATATAAAAGTCTATAGGAACCAGAATACGGTGCTTAAAAATAGTGGTGAAAGGAAAAGGGGGGGAATAGAGCAAGCACGCTGTATTTATTTACCGAGTCTCCAGCGTGGCTACGACTGCTCCTGCTTCTTCCGCGGCTGCTCACTCTTCTTCGGAGTCCGCTCATTATAGCACATCCATATTCACTGCATCCCCCGCCCACCTGCAGTCCTGGCGTCTGTGATTGGTTTTAGTCAGACACGCCCCCAGCCTGTGTGACAGTGTTTGACTACTTGTGATCACAAACCCTTTCTGCAGCTCTATCGCGGTATAAAAATAAACAAGCTGTAGGGCCGTAGCCGGGTATCAAAATTGCAGGGACCACATGACTTAAAAAAAAATATTTATTTATTTAAATAATAATGAAAAAAAGCCGCATCCCGTTCATCGTATTTTGATACACAGCCAAAAAAAAAACGCAGGGCTGGGGGCTGTAGCCGTATGCTTTATCTGTGCTGGGTATCAAAATACGGGAGACGCTATGCCAATTTGTTTATTTTTTATACCACGATACAGCCGCAGACTGCGCCTGTGATTGGTTGTGATCACACGCTGTCACACAGGCTGGGGGCGCGTCTGTCTGCAACCAATCACAGACGCCAGGACTGCCGGTGGGCAAGGAGACCAATGCATATGGATGAGCAATAATGAGCGCGCCCCTGAAGAAGAGTGAACGGCCGTGGGAGCAGTTACAGCTGAGCCGGAGATTCGGTAAGTATAGCGCGCTTTATTTCCAGAGTTGCCGGACCCTGAATATTAGCCGGAGTTCTCTGAGAACTGCAGGCCCAGACCTGGCACCCGGGTACCTTTCACACCATGCGGATCACTTTTACAGTCCGGGTCCGCCCATCACTACTGTTCATCCATGCCACCACCACTTTTAATACCTAGGCCCAGGTCACTATCTAGACTATATTCCCTTACCATGATCATACACAGAAAGCTGCCAATCAGTGGTGGGGATTTGTTATACACAGAAAGCTGCCAATCAGTGGTGGAGACGGGTTATACACAGAAAGCTGCCAATCAGTGGTGGAGACGGGTTATACACAGAAAGCTGCCAATCAGTGGTGGGGACAGGTTATACACAGAAAGCTGCCAATCAGACGTAGGGGCGGGTTATACACAGAAAGCTACCAATCAGTGGTGCGAGCGGGTTATACACAGAAACCTGCCAATCAGTGGTGGGGGCAGATTATACACAAATAGCTTCTAATCAGTGGTGGGCTATACACAGGAAGATGCCAATCAGTGGTCGGGGTTATATACAGAAATCAATATTCAGAGAACTGGAAAATCAGAGAGAAAACTCATGTGGACACAAGCATTATTTAAGAAAGTCCTTTTTTTTTTCTTGCTACACAAAATAGAAATAGAAATGTAAATCTTTAAGTTTGGTATCTGAAAATTGCTCCCACGCACGAACCAGACGTGTGCAATCCACAATTCTCTTCCTGAGATCTCGGCTGATTTCTTGTGACTTTACCATGATGCTTCACAAAGAAGCCGTGTGTGTCAGGTATGCAATAAAATCCATCCACAGGTGCGTCTGTAATTAACTCAGCTGTTACCAAGAAACCAATCATGTCATTTGGGACGGCAGTCAGCACAGTACAATACTCCTCAGCCCGTGTCAGGAGGACGGCAGTCAGCACGGTACAATACTCCTCAGCCCGTGTCAGGAGGACGGCAGTCAGCACAGTACAATACTCCTTATTCAGTGTCAGGAGGACGGCAGTCAGCACAGTACAATACTCCTCAGCCCGTGTCAGGAGGACGGCAGTCAGCACAGTACAATACTCCTCAGCCCGTGTCAGGAGGACGGCAGTCAGCACAGTACAATACTCCTCAGCCCGTGTCAGGAGGACGGCAGTCAGTACAGTACAATACTCCTCAGCCCGTGTCAGGAGGACGGCAGTCAGCACAGTACAATACTCCTCAGCCCGTGTCAGGAGGACGGCAGTCAGCACAGTACAATACTCCTCAGCCCGTGTCAGGAGGACGGCAGTCAGCACAGTACAATACTCCTTGTTCAGTGTCAGGAGGACGGCAGTCAGCACAGTACAATACTCCTCAGCCCGTGTCAGGAGGACGGCAGTCAGCACAGTACAATACTCCTTGTTCAGTGTCAGGAGGACGGCAGTCAGCACAGTACAATACTCCTTGTTCAGTGTCAGGAGGAGGGCAGTCAGCACAGTACAATACTCCTTGTTCAGTGTCAGGAGGACGGCAGTCAGCACAGTACAATACTCCTTGTTCAGTGTCAGGAGGACGGCAGTCAGCACAGTACAATACTCCTTGTTCAGTGTCAGGAGGACAGCAGTCAGCACAGTACAATACACCTCAGCCCGTGTCAGGAGGACGGCAGTCAGCACAGTACAATACTCCTTGTTCAGTGTCAGGAGGAGGGCAGTCAGCACAGTACAATACTCCTTGTTCAGTGTCAGGAGGAGGGCAGTCAGCACAGTACAATACTCCTCAGCCCGTGTCAGGAGGACAGCAGTCAGCACAGTACAATACTCCTTGTTCAGTGTCAGGAGGAGGGCAGTCAGCACAGTACAATACTCCTTGTTCAGTGTCAGGAGGACGGCAGTCAGCACAGTACAATACTCCTCAGCCCGTGTCAGGAGGACAGCAGTCAGCACAGTACAATACTCCTTGTTCAGTGTCAGGAGGAGGGCAGTCAGCACAGTACAATACTCCTCAGCCCGTGTCAGGAGGACGGTAGTCAGCACAGTACAATACTCCTCAGCCCGTGTCAGGAGGACGGCAGTCAGCACAGTACAATACTCCTCAGCCCGTGTCAGGAGGACGGCAGTCAGCACAGTACAATACTCCTTGTTCAGTGTCAGGAGGACGGCAGTCAGCACAGTACAATACTCCTTGTTCAGTGTCAGGAGGACGGCAGTCAGCACAGTACAATACTCCTCAGCCCGTGTCAGGAGGACGGCAGTCAGCACGGTACAATACTCCTCAGCCTGTGTCAGGAGGACGGCAGTCAGCACGGTACAATACTCCTTGGTCAGTGTTAGGAGGACAGCAGTCAGCACAGTACAATACTCCTTGTTCAGTGTCAGGAGGACGGCAGTCAGCACAGTACAATACTCCTCAGCCTGTGTCAGGAGGACGGCAGTCAGCACAGTACAATACTCCTTGTTCAGTGTCAGGAGGGACGGCAGTCAGCACAGTACAATACTCCTCAGCCTGTGTCAGGAGGACGGCAGACAGCACAGTACAATACTCCTTGGTCAGTGTCAGGAGGACAGCAGTCAGCACAGTACAATACTCCTTGTTCAGTGTCAGGAGGACGGCAGTCAGCACAGTACAATACTCCTCAGCCTGTGTCAGGAGGACGGCAGTCAGCACAGTACAATACTCCTTGGTCAGTGTCAGGAGGACAGCAGTCAGCACAGTACAATACTCCTTGTTCAGTGTCAGGAGGACGGCAGTCAGCACAGTACAATACTCCTTGGTCAGTGTCAGGAGGAGGGCAGTCAGCACAGTACAATACTCCTCAGCCTGTGTCAGGAGGACGGCAGTCAGTACAGTACAATACTCCTCAGCCCGTGTCAGGAGGACGGCAGTCAGCACAGTACAATACTCCTTGGTCAGTGTCAGGAGGACGGCAGTCAGCACAGTACAATACTCCTTGGTCAGTGTCAGGAGGACAGCAGTCAGCACAGTACAATACTCCTTGTTCAGTGTCAGGAGGACGGCAGTCAGCACAGTACAATACTCCTCAGCCTGTGTCAGGAGGACGGCAGTCAGCACAGTACAATACTCCTTGGTCAGTGTCAGGAGGACAGCAGTCAGCACAGTACAATACTCCTTGTTCAGTGTCAGGAGGACGGCAGTCAGCACAGTACAATACTCCTTGGTCAGTGTCAGGAGGAGGGCAGTCAGCACAGTACAATACTCCTCAGCCTGTGTCAGGAGGACGGCAGTCAGTACAGTACAATACTCCTCAGCCCGTGTCAGGAGGACAGCAGTCAGCACAGTACAATACTCCTTGTTCAGTGTCAGGAGGACGGCAGTCAGCACAGTACAATACTCCTTGGTCAGTGTCAGGAGGACAGCAGTCAGCACAGTACAATACTCCTTGTTCAGTGTCAGGAGGACGGCAGTCAGTACAGTACAATACTCCTTGGTCAGTGTCAGGAGGACAGCAGTCAGCACAGTACAATACTCCTTGTTCAGTGTCAGGAGGACGGCAGTCAGCACAGTACAATACTCCTCAGCCTGTGTCAGGAGGAGGGCAGTCAGTACAGTACAATACTCCTTGGTCAGTGTCAGGAGGACAGCAGTCAGCACAGTACAATACTCCTTGTTCAGTGTCAGGAGGACGGCAGTCAGCACAGTACAATACTCCTCAGCCCGTGTCAGGAGGAGGGCAGTCAGCACAGTACAATACTCCTCAGCCCGTGTCAGGAGGAGGGCAGTCAGCACAGTACAATACTCCTTGTTCAGTGTCAGGAGGACGGCAGTCAGCACAGTACAATACTCCTCAGCCCGTGTCAGGAGGACAGCAGTCAGCACAGTACAATACTCCTTGTTCAGTGTCAGGAGGAGGGCAGTCAGCACAGTACAATACTCCTCAGCCCGTGTCAGGAGGACGGTAGTCAGCACAGTACAATACTCCTCAGCCCGTGTCAGGAGGACGGCAGTCAGCACAGTACAATACTCCTCAGCCCGTGTCAGGAGGACGGCAGTCAGCACAGTACAATACTCCTTGTTCAGTGTCAGGAGGACGGCAGTCAGCACAGTACAATACTCCTTGTTCAGTGTCAGGAGGACGGCAGTCAGCACAGTACAATACTCCTCAGCCTGTGTCAGGAGGACGGCAGTCAGCACAGTACAATACTCCTCAGCCTGTGTCAGGAGGACGGCAGTCAGCACGGTACAATACTCCTCAGCCTGTGTCAGGAGGACGGCAGTCAGCACGGTACAATACTCCTTGGTCAGTGTCAGGAGGACAGCAGTCAGCACAGTACAATACTCCTTGTTCAGTGTCAGGAGGACGGCAGTCAGCACAGTACAATACTCCTCAGCCTGTGTCAGGAGGACGGCAGTCAGCACAGTACAATACTCCTTGTTCAGTGTCAGGAGGGACGGCAGTCAGCACAGTACAATACTCCTCAGCCTGTGTCAGGAGGACGGCAGACAGCACAGTACAATACTCCTTGTTCAGTGTCAGGAGGACAGCAGTCAGCACAGTACAATACTCCTTGTTCAGTGTCAGGAGGACTGCAGTCAGCACAGTACAATACTCCTCAGCCTGTGTCAGGAGGACGGCAGTCAGTACAGTACAATACTCCCCAGCCCGTGTCAGGAGGAGGGCAGTCAGCACAGTACAATACTCCTCAGCCTGTGTCAGGAGGACGGCAGTCAGCACAGTACAATACTCCTTGGTCAGTGTCAGGAGGACAGCAGTCAGCACAGTACAATACTCCTTGTTCAGTGTCAGGAGGACGGCAGTCAGCACAGTACAATACTCCTCAGCCCGTGTCAGGAGGACGGCAGTCAGCACAGTACAATACTCCTTGGTCAGTGTCAGGAGGACAGCAGTCAGCACAGTACAATACTGCTCAGCCCGTGTCAGGAGGACGGCAGTCAGCACAGTACAATACTCCTTGGTCAGTGTCAGGAGGACGGCAGTCAGCACAGTATAATACTGCTTGTTCAGTGTCAGGAGGACGGCAGTCAGCACAGTACAATACTCCTCAGCCCGTGTCAGGAGGACGGCAGTCAGCACAGTACAATACTCCTTGGTCAGTGTCAGGAGAACAGCAGTCAGCACAGTACAATACTCCTTGTTCAGTGTCAGGAGGACGGCAGTCAGCACAGTACAATACTCCTCAGCCCGTGTCAGGAGGAGGGCAGTCAGCACAGTACAATACTCCTTGGTCAGTGTCAGGAGGACAGCAGTCAGCACAGTACAATACTCCTTGTTCAGTATCAGGAGGGACGGCAGTCAGCACAGTACAATAATCCTTGTTCAGTGTCAGGAGGGACGGCAGTCAGCACAGTACAATAATCCTTGTTCAGTGTCTGGAAGACGGCAGTCAGTACAGTATAATACTGCTTGTTCAGTGTCAGGAGGACAGCAGACAGCACAGTACAATACTCCTCAGCCCGTGTCAGGAGGACAGCAGACAGCACAGTACAATACTCCTTGTTCAGTGTCAGGAAGACGGCAGTCAGCACAGTACAATACTCCTTGGTCAGTGTCAGGAGGACGGCAGTGAGCACAGTACAATACTCCTCAGCCCGTGTCAGGAGGACGGCAGTCAGCACAGTACAATACTCCTCAGCCCGTGTCAGGAGGACGGCAGTCAGCACAGTACAATACTCCTTGTTCAGTGTCAGGGGGACAGCAGTCAGCACAGTACAATACTGCTTGTTCAGTGTCAGGAGGACGGCAGTCAGCACAGTACAATACTCCTTGTTCAGTGTTAGGGGGACAGCAGTCAGCACAGTACAATACTGCTTGTTCAATGTCAGGAGGACGGCAGTCAGTACAGTACAATACTCCTTGTTCAGTGTCAGGAGGAGGGCAGTCAGCACAGTACAATACTCCTTGTTCAGTGTCAGGAGGAGGGCAGTCAGCAAAGTACAATACTCCTTGTTCAGTGTCAGGAGGAGGGCAGTCAGCAAAGTACAATACTCCTTGTTCAGTGTCAGGAGGAGGGCAGTCAGCACAGTACAATACTCCTTGGTCAGTGTCAGGAGGAGGGCAGTCAGCAAAGTACAATACTCCTTGTTCAGTGTCAGGAGGAGGGCAGTCAGCACAGTACAATACTGCTTGTTCAGTGTCAGGAGGAGGGCAGTCAGCACAGTACAATACTGCTTGTTCAGTGTCAGGAGGACGGCAGTCAGCACAGTACAATACTGCTTGTTCAGTGTCAGGAGGAGGGCAGTCAGCACAGTACAATACTGCTTGTTCAGTGTCAGGAGGACGGCAGTCAGCACAGTACAATACTGCTTGTTCAGTGTCAGGAGGAGGGCAGTCAGCACAGTACAATACTGCTTGTTCAGTGTCAGGAGGACAGCAGACAGCACAGTACAATACTCCTTGTTCAGTGTCAGGAGGACGGCAGTGAGCACAGTACAATACTCCTCAGCCCGTGTCAGGAGGACGGCAGTCAGTACAGTACAATACTCCTTGTTCAGTGTCAGGAGGAGGGCAGTCAGCAAAGTACAATACTCCTTGTTCAGTGTCAGGAGGAGGGCAGTCAGCACAGTACAATACTGCTTGTTCAGTGTCAGGAGGACGGCAGTCAGCACAGTACAATAATCCTTGTTCAGTGTCAGGAGGAGGGCAGTCAGCACAGTACAATACTCCTTGTTCAGGGTCAGGAGGAGGGCAGTCAGTACAGTACAATACTCCTTGTTCAGGGTCAGGAGGAGGGCAGTCAGCACAGTACAATACTGCTTGTTCAGTGTCAGGAGGAGGGCAGTCAGCACAGTACAATACTGCTTGTTCAGTGTCAGGAGGAGGGCAGTCAGCACAGTACAATACTGCTTGTTCAGTGTCAGGAGGAGGGCAGTCAGCACAGTACAATACTCCTTGTTCAGTGTCAGGAGGACGGCAGTCAGCACAGTACAATACTGCTTGTTCAGTGTCAGGAGGAGGGCAGTCAGCACAGTACAATACTGCTTGTTCAGTGTCAGGAGGAGGGCAGTCAGCACAGTACAATACTGCTTGTTCAGTGTCAGGAGGACGGCAGTCAGCACAGTACAATACTCCTCAGCCCGTGTCAGGAGGACGGCAGTCAGTACAGTACAATACTCCTTGTTCAGTGTCAGGAGGAGGGCAGTCAGCACAGTACAATACTGCTTGTTCAGTGTCAGGAGGACGGCAGTCAGCACAGTACAATACTCCTCAGCCCGTGTCAGGAGGACGGCAGTCAGTACAGTACAATAATCCTTGTTCAGTGTCAGGAGGAGGGCAGTCAGCACAGTACAATACTCCTTGTTCAGGGTCAGGAGGAGGGCAGTCAGTACAGTACAATACTCCTTGTTCAGGGTCAGGAGGAGGGCAGTCAGCACAGTACAATACTGCTTGTTCAGTGTCAGGAGGAGGGCAGTCAGCACAGTACAATACTGCTTGTTCAGTGTCAGGAGGAGGGCAGTCAGCACAGTACAATACTGCTTGTTCAGTGTCAGGAGGAGGGCAGTCAGCACAGTACAATACTGCTTGTTCAGTGTCAGGAGGACGGCAGTCAGCACAGTACAATACTCCTCAGCCCGTGTCAGGAGGACGGCAGTCAGTACAGTACAATACTCCTTGTTCAGTGTCTGGAGGACGGCAGTCAGTACAGTACAATACTCCTTGTTCAGGGTCAGGAGGAGGGCAGTCAGTACAGTACAATACTCCTTGTTCAGGGTCAGGAGGAGGGCAGTCAGCACAGTACAATACTGCTTGTTCAGTGTCAGGAGGAGGGCAGTCAGCACAGTACAATACTGCTTGTTCAGTGTCAGGAGGAGGGCAGTCAGCACAGTACAATACTGCTTGTTCAGTGTCAGGAGGAGGGCAGTCAGCACAGTACAATACTCCTTGTTCAGTGTCAGGAGGAGGGCAGTCAGCACAGTACAATACTGCTTGTTCAGTGTCAGGAGGAGGGCAGTCAGCACAGTACAATACTGCTTGTTCAGTGTCAGGAGGAGGGCAGTCAGCACAGTACAATACTGCTTGTTCAGTGTCAGGAGGAGGGCAGTCAGCACAGTACAATACTCCTTGTTCAGTGTCAGGAGGAGGGCAGTCAGCACAGTACCACTGAGACAGGGCTGGACACTCGTTTTCAGTATTGCTGACATTGAAGTCTACATTCAGAGTTGACTAAGTGCTACTCCACAGCTCCACGCCGCACCACAGAAGCGCGCTGTATACCACCACCTGGTGGACAGCGGTAGACACAGCAGCAGCACAATAATCGAGCAGCGTTACCATTACTCATAAGAAATCAAAGGGGCTCCGCTATAAAGAAATATTGCAGATCTTTATGGTTTTATTAAAAATAATCTTTCAGCAATAATTTATAATTTGCATTATAAAAAAAACAAAGAGGCGATGATAAAAATGTAGTGATGGGAGCGGAGATTGGCCGTTTTCCCTCCCGTTCTCCGCAGACAACCAGCCTTTGGTTCATAGAATAATAATTAAAATGGTTGGGAATTAGAGAGGATTAGACGCGATTCACCAGAGGCAGAACATTCACAGATGACGGGAGCCCAATGCCAGGTCACTGCGGGGCCACTGACGGGCCCGGCCCACACCGTCCACCCATGTGACCACAGCGGGGGGCTCCAATACGTGGGTCTCCAGGAGGTGGCGCCGTTAGAAGACCCCCAGGTCAGACAGGTAGGTGTTTGCTTCCAGTAGTAATCCTTTGGTATACACTCTTACGGTATAGAAGAGGGTGAAGAAGTCCTGGGTGCTAAAAAATGTGTCAGCCAGAGCAAAGCCCAGGGTTGAAGGAATAAACCCACGGCCATACTCCACCATCCAGGTCCCAGCGCTCCACTGAACGGACGTGGCCTCCCCCACTCCATGCACAATGGTATCTCCTGCACAAAGAGAAAGCATGGCAAGTCAAGCCCATGTCTATAGACAACGGGGGCCAATAATCCAGCATCTGAGAATATAGGGCTGAACTAACAGGCACATCCTCTACACGTGACTCAACTACTCCCCACAGACATAAGCAGAAACTCAGCACTGACCGAGAGTTACCTCCTGTATTATCCTCCAGAGCTGCACTCACTATTCTGCTGGTGCAGTCACTGCGTACACATATTACATTACTGATCCTGAGTTACCTCCTGTATTATACTCCAGAGCTGCGCTCACTATTCTGCTGGAGCAGTCACTGCGTACATTACATTACTGATCCTGAGTTACCTCCTGTATTATACTCCAGAGCTGCGCTCACTATTCTGCTGGAGCAGTCACTGCGTACATTACATTACAGATCCTGAGTTACCTCCTGTATTACACTCCAGAGCTGCACTCACTGTTCTGCTGGTGCAGTCACTGTGTACATACATTACATTACTGATCCTGAGTTATATCCTGTAATATACTCCAGAGCTGCACTCACTATTCTGCTGGAGCAGTCACTGCGTACATTACATTACTGATCCTGAGTTACCTCCTGTATTATACTATAGAGCTGCACTCACTATTCTGCTGGAGCAGTCACTGCGTACATTACATTACATTACTGACCCTGAGTTACCTCCTGTATTATACTCCAGAGCTGCACTCACTATTCTGCTGGTGCAGTCACTGCGTACATTACATTACTGACCCTGAGTTACCTCCTGTATTATACTCCAGAGCTGCGCTCACTATTCTGCTGGAGCAGTCACTGCGTACATTACATTACAGATCCTGAGTTACCTCCTGTATTACACTCCAGAGCTGCACTCACTGTTCTGCTGGTGCAGTCACTGTGTACATACATTACATTACTGATCCTGAGTTACCTCCTGTATTATACTCCAGAGCTGCACTCATTATTCTGCTGGAGCAGTCACTGTGTAGATACATTACTGATCCTGAGTTACCTCCTGTACTATACTCCAGAGCTGCACTCACTGTTCTGCTGGAGCAGTCACTGCGTACATTACATTACTGATCCTGAGTTACCTCCTGTATTATACTCCAGAGCTGCACTCACTATTCTGCTGGTGCAGTCACTGTGTACATACATTACATTACTGATCCTGAGTTATATCCTGTAATATACTCCAGAGCTGCACTCACTATTCTGCTGGAGCAGTCACTGCGTACATTACATTACTGATCCTGAGTTACCTCCTGTATTATACTATAGAGCTGCACTCACTATTCTGCTGGTGCAGTCACTGCGTACATTACATTACTGATCCTGAGTTATATCCTGTATTATACTCCAGAGCTGCACTCACTATTCTGCTAGTTCAGTCACTGTTTAAAATATTTTTTATTTTGAAAATTTGTGGGGAAGTACAAATCTGAAGGAGATGTAATATCATTGCATTAATCATTCTCATGTTTTATAATCTTCCCATTTAAGTACAATAAAAATGGGAAAGGGATTAAGGATAGGAAGAGGAGTATGGGGTTAAGGAGAGTAGTGACTTTTATTGGGGAAACTGGGAAAGGGGGAACATCTAATAAGTTCTTTTGCTTTTATGTTTTTATTAATTTGGTGGAGCCTGAGTGGAGTAAAACACCATCGGGGGAGAGGTTTGTAGCGGGATTCCAAAAGAGAGGAGCAAAGAGTTCAGGAATTTGTTGCTTTTAAACCGATGTGCCAATTCCCTTCAGAAAAGCATTGTTTTCGGTCCTTTTCCTGATACAGCGTGTATTTCACTGTCTCAAAATTTAGATCTTCTATTAAATGTCGATATTTTTTTTTGCTTTTCCAAATAGGCGAACTATTTGGGTTGCAGAATAATGTATCAATTATCTCCAAATACAGTGGAACCTTGGTTTACGAGAACAATCTGTTCTGGGACTGTGCTTGTAAACCAAGTTACTCGTTCAGCAGAGCAAGATTTCCCATAGGAAATCATTGCAATGCAGACGATTCGTTCCACAACTTGTTCAATGTCCCATCCTGGTCCCCTATTGTGTCATTCCATACATGCACACACACATATGCTCACCTTACCTTCCATCACCGGTCTCCTGGGACTTGCTGTTCGCTGGTACAGGATGTGTATCCGGTTCCCATCACGACAAGGGAGGAGCTTCCGCTGCCAGAGCGCTGACGTTAAAGGCAGGATCTGCTTGCCTCTGATTGGCCAGCGCGCTGCCTTTGAGTAGCGGCTGACAGAGGAAGTTCCTGCCTCGTCGCGATGCTTGCCAAATGCAGATACACATCCTATACCGGCGAACTACAAGACCCAGGAGGCCGGCGATGAAACGGAAGGTACACATATTATGCTCACCTTACCTTCTGTTTCCATCACCGTCCTCATGGTTCTTGTAGTTTGCCGTGAGGATTTCTCCCTTGTCGCAATGTACCGGCGAACTACAAGAACCATGAGGCCGGCGATGGAACAGAAGGTAAAGTGAGCATAATACTGTGTGTGTGCATGCGTGTGTTTGTGTGGACTGCAAGTGCGTGTTAGAGCGCGGTGGATGTACGGAATTGGAAGTGTGTGCGGTGAGGATTTTGCTCGTTCAACAAAGCTTTCTCGTAAACAGAGTTACAAATTTACAGCAAGCTTTGCTCGTTAGGTGAAATACTCGCTATCGGGGTTACTCGTTAAGCGAGGTTCCACTAAATGTGACTCTTCAGATTGTGTTATATTGAGCCTGATGAAGAGACCTGAGCAGTCTGGAGCCGCGATTATCACCATCTCTTCAGTTACCATTAAAAGGCATCAACCACTGACGACTTCAGGTCTTTTACACAAACCTTTTTTTTTTTTTTTTTTTATCTCTACCAGCTAACACGGTACAAAGATATAATATACCTGTATCAATGATCTCTGGGAGGGGATTATTATTATTAAGGATTTTATGTAGGGATTCTCTGATGGAAATGAAGGGAATTTTGTTACTTACCGTAAATTCCTTTTCTTCTAGCTCTTATTGGGAGACCCAGACGATTGGGTATAGCTACTGCCTCCGGAGGCCACACAAAGCACTACACTAAAAAGTGCTAGGCCCCTCCCCTTCTGGCTATACCCCCCCCGTGGTATCACGGGTTCTCCAGTTTTAGTGCCAAAGCAAGAAGGAGGAAGCCAATAACTGGTTTAAACAAATTAACTCCGAGTAACATCGGAGAACTGAAAAACCGTTCAACATGAACAACATGTGTACCCGCAAACAACAAAAAAATCCCGAAGGACAACAGGGCGGGTGCTGGGTCTCCCAATAAGAGCTAGAAGAAAAGGAATTTACGGTAAGTAACAAAATTCCCTTCTTCTTCAGCGCTCTATTGGGAGACCCAGACGATTGGGACGTCCAAAAGCTGTCCCTGGGTGGGTAAAGATATACCGCATGTTAGAGCTGCAAAACAGCCCTCCCCTACGGGGGTGTCACTGCCGCCTGCAGGACTCTTCTACCTAAGCCGGCATCCGCCGAAGCGTAGGTATGCACCTGATAATGTATGGTGAAAGTGTGCAGACTGGACCAGGTAGCTGCCTGGCACACTTGTTGAGCCGAAGCCTGGTGTCGTAATGCCCAGGACGCACCCACGGCTCTGGGTGAGTGGGCTTTTAGCCCTGAAGGAACCGGAAGCCCCGCAGAACGGTAGGCCTCTAGAATTGGTTCTTTGATCCATCGAGCCAGGGTGGCTTTAGAAACCTGCAACCCCTTGCGCGGACCAGCGACAAAGACAAAAAAAATGCATCGGAACGGCGCATGGGCGCCGTGCGGGAAATGTAGATTCTGAGTGCTCTCACCAGATCTAACAAACGTAAGTCCTTTCCATACCGGTGAACCGGATGAGGACAAAAGGAAGGCAAGGATATATCCTGATTAAGATGAAATGAGGATACGACCTTAGGGAGAAACTCCGGAATGGGGCGCAGCACTACCTTGTCCTGGTGGAACACCAGGAAGGAAGCCTTGGATGACAGAGCTGCTAGCTCAGACACTCGCCGAAGCGATGTGATCGCAACGAGAAACGCCACCTTCTGTGACAGGCGAGAAAATGAAACTTCCTTCAGAGGCTCGAAAGGCGGCTTCTGGAGAGCAACTAGTACCCTGTTGAGATCCCATGGATCTAACAGCCGCTTGTACGGGGGTACGATATGACAGACCCCCTGTAGGAACGTGCGCACCTTAGAAAGACGTGCTAGACGCTTCTGAAAAAAAAAAAACACGGATAGTGCCGAGACTTGCCCCTTAAGGGAGCCGAGCGACAAGCCCTTTTCTAACCCCGATTGCAGGAAGGAAAGAAAAGTAGGCAATGCAAATGGCCAGGGAGACCCTCCCTGAGCCGAGCACCAGGTTAAGAAAATCTTCCACGTTCTGTGGTAGATCTTAGCAGAAGTGGACTTCCTAGCCTGTTTCATGGTGGCAACGACCCCTTGGGATAATCCTGAAGACGCTAGGATCCAGGACTCAATGGCCACACAGTCAGGTTCAGGGCCGCAGAATTCCGCTGGAAAAACGGCCCTTGGGACAGTAAGTCTGGCCGGCCTGGTAGTGACCACGGTCGGCCGACCGTGAGATGCCACAGATCCGGGTACCACGATCTCCTCGGCCAGTCTGGGGCGACGAGTATGACGCGGCTGCAATCGGATCTGATTTTTGCGCAGTACTCTGGGCAAGATTGCCAGAGGTGGAAACACATATGGGAGCCGGAACTGCGCCCAATCTTGCACTAAGGCGTCTGCCGCCAGAGCTCTGTGATCGCGCGATCGTGCCATAAATGCCGGGACCTTGTTGTTGTGCAGAGACGCCATTAGGTCGACGTCCGGCACCCCCCAGCGGCGACAGATTTCCTGAAACACGTCCGGGTGAAGGGACCATTCCCCTGCGTCCATACCCTGGCGACTGAGGAAGTCTGCTTCCCAGTTTTCTACGCCCGGGATGTGAACTGCGGATATGGTGGATGCTGTGTCCTCCGCCCACATGAGGATTCGCCGGACTTCCTGGAAGGCTTGCCGACTGCGCGTCTCTCCTTGGTGGTTGATGTATGCCACCACTGTGGAGTTGTCCGACTGGATTCGGATCTGCTCTCTTTCTAGCCACTGCTGGAAAGCTAGTAGGGCAAGATACCCTGCCCTGATTTCCAGAACATTGATCTGAAGGGTGGACTCCTGCTGAGTCCACGTCCCCTGAGCCCTGTGGCGGAGACAAACTGCTCCCCACCCTGACAGACTCGTATCTGTCGTGACTACTGCCCAGGATGGGGGTAGGAAGGATCTTCACTGTGACAATGCGGTGGAAATACGCCACCATTGCAGAGAGTCCTTGGCCGTCTGGGAAAAGGAGACTTTCCTGTCCAGGGAGGTTGACTGCCCGTCCCATTGGCAGAGAATGTCCCATTGAAGTTGGCGCAGATGAAACTGCGCAAAGGGAACTGCCTCCATGGCTGCCACCATCTTCCCTAGGAAGTGCATGAGGCGCCTTAAGGGGTGCGACTGGCCTTGAAGGAGAGACTGCACCTCTGTCTGCAGTGAACGCTGCTTGTTCAGCGGAAGCTTCACTATCGCTGATAGAGTGTGAAACTCCATGCCGAGATACGTTAGTGATTGAGTCGGTGACAGATTTGACCTTGCCAAATTGATGATCCACCCGAAAGTCTGGAGAGTCTCCAGCGTAACATTCAGGCTGCGTTGGCATGCCTCGAGGGAGGGTGCTTTGACGAGTAGATCGTCCAAGTAAGGGATCACCGAGTGTCCCTGAGAGTGCAAGACTGCTACCACTGCTGCCATGACCTTGGTGAACACCCGTGGGGCTGTCGCCAGACCGAATGGCAGAGCTACGAACTGAAGATGGTCGTCTCCTATCACAAAACGTAGAAAACGTTGGTGCTCCGTAGCAATTGGCACGTGGAGATAGGCATCTTTGATGTCTGTTGAGGCAAGGAAGTCTCCTCGAGACATTGAGGTAATGACGGATCGGAGGGATTCCATCCGGAACCGCCTGGCGTGCACATGATTGTTGAGCAGTTTTAGGTCCAGAACAGGACGGAAGGAGCCGTCCTGTTTTGGAGCCACAAAGAGATTGGAGTACAAACCCTCGCCCTCGTTCCTGAGGGGGGACAGGGATCACCACTCCTTCTGCTCTTAGAGCGTCCACCGCCTGCAGCAGGGCATCTGCTCGGTGGGGAGGTGGGGCCGTTCTGAAGAATGGAGACGGAGGACGAGAACAGAACACTGTCCTGTGCACGTGAGCACAATGTCCGTCACCCACCGGTCTGTGACCTGTGGCAGCTAAATGTCGCCAAAGGCGGGGGAGTCTGCCATCAACCGCGGATGCGGAGAGAGAGAGAGAGCTGAGAGTCCTGAGGAGACCGCCTTGGTAGCGGTTCCTCCGGCTGCCTTCCTTGGGCGTGATTGAGCCCGGCCGGAATCTGAGCCCGTCTGAGGTTTTGTAGCCCTTTTGCACAAGGACAATTGGGACCTGCCCAAGCTTGGGAAGGACCGAAACCTCGACTGTACTTTTAGGACAGCTTTAATAGGGTAAGTCGCAGTGCAAACATTGCGGGGTTACGGACGCCTCTGCGGTACAGATGTACATGTGCTCAAGGCCAGCTGCGCAAGAACAGCTGAACAGGTTAGGTTGCCTATACGGCTGTGAATGCCGGAGCAACCGACACGCCGATAGCCTCCTAGACAGATTTCAACCAGAGTCCATCTGTCTGTGAATGGCAACTTTAAGTGAAGCCCCATCTCCAGTGCAACTATGTCTCTAGACGCAAGCCTGGAGCTTGGAGAATCCACCTTTGGACCCTGGGTCCAGCGCTTGACCACGTCAGGGGAAAAGGGATAACGTGTATCTTTAAAAAACGTTTGGAGAAAACGCTTATCTGGTAAGCGTGGTGTTTCTGGACTGCTTCTCTGAAGTCAGCGTGGCCAGAAAAATACTCCATATCCGTTTGAGATACTGAAAAGGGACTTCTCCTGCTGTGAAGCTGACTCCTCCGCTGGGGGAGCTGAGGGAGAAAGATCCAACCTTCCATTGATGGACGCTATAGGATCATTCCGTATGGCGTTACCATCTGGTGTATCCGGATTGAGAGCGATGTCAGGATCAAAGTCCTGGAGAGCTGCCTTATCATACAGAGAGTCCTCCTGGGACCCCCCCGTTCCAAATGAGGTTGGTCAGGAAGATTGCCCATGGCCTGTCTGGACTGCAAGTCTCTATCTTATGACAATATATCTGTCGAAACTGCAACTCCGTCCCTGTCCTTGGACAGGGATGACAGGTGGTTTCTTTGGCCACGACTAGTAGAGACCCCGGCAGACGAAGCGCTAGAGACCCCGGCAGACGAAGTGCTACAGGGGAGCATGCCCACAATGGGACGGTGTCATGAATAGCATCCCATGTAGTAAAAACAGCACTGAAAATCTGTGTTGCTTTTTTGCCGCTGCCGACTAGCTATCTAGAAGTATATAGCCAAGAATGGTGACCGTACAGTGCAATGTATAGCATACAAGCATAAAGTACAAATGAACACTGCAGCACAAGCAATACAAGCAGCATAGAAGCCTATGCCCTGGCACCCCTGCTCTTCTGCTGCTGTAGACTAGTCATCTAGGGGAATATAGCCCAGAAGAGTGACCATACAGTGCAATGTATAGCATACAAGCATAAAGTACAAATGAACACTGCAGCACAAGCAATACAAGCAGCATAGAAGCCTGTGCCCTGGCACCCCTGCTCTTCTGCTGCTGTAGACTAGTCATCTAGGGGAATATAGCCCAGAAGAGTGACCATACAGTGCGATGCATAGCATACAAGCACAAGTACAAATGAACACTGCAGTACATGCAATCCAAGCAGCATAGAAGCCTGTGCCCTGGCACCTCTGCTCTTCTGCTGCTGTAGACTGGTCATCTAGGGGAATATAGCCCAGAAGAGTGACCATACGGTGCAATGTATAGCATACAAGCACAAGTACAAATGCACACTGCAGCCCATGCAATACAAGCAGCATAGAAAAAAACCTGTGCCCCAGCACCCTTGGTTTTCTGCTGCTGTAGTCTAGCCATTCCAGGAGAATATAGCTAAGACTAGCGACTGTACAGTGCAATGTATAGCATACAAGCATAAACACAAATGAACACTTCAGTACGTGCAATACAAGCAGCCTAGAAAGCCTGTGCCTTAGCACACCTGCTTTCCTGCTGCTGATGTGTCGCTCTCCAAGCGGGCATATAGCGACCTATGCAGTTAAAATACACATGTACACACTGCAGTATATATTGGGGTCAGCACTATGTGTGCCGCTTACCGCCCGCCTATAAGCGGGTGTATGGTCGCCATAGTCCTGCCTGGTTGCCGAAAGTCCGAGCTCGGACTGCGGTAATGGCTGCCGGCGTCTTCCCCAGCTCGTGTGAGGAGGGGCGGGCCGTGGGCGTGCCCCAAGTCAGAGCGGGAATCCGGCGTCCGACAGTGTGCAGTGAGAGGGCTGGAGCATGTAAATAAGGCTCCAGCCCTCGGCGCTGCTGATTGCTCAGCGCCTGTCCCCTTCCCTGAGTGACAGGGAGGGGGCGAGAACGAAGCGGCACTAGGCCGCAGAAGCCGGGGACTGGATTTATAAGCGCCGCCGCCGTAAAAGCGCGGTCGGCGCCCAGTCCCCGGCGAACTACAAGTCCCAGCCGCGCCTCCGCTCCCGGAGCGTCCGGCGCGGTAGTTCCCAATACACAAAGTCACTCAGCAAAGCTGCAGTGACTGTAACCCTTTACTGTCCCCGGCGCACTAGCACACCCAGCAAGTCTGGAGTGTGCTGTGTCTGTGTGTCCGGGGACACAGAGTACCTGTAATGGTGCAGGGCCATGTCCCTGAACGGTACTCCAGCTCCGTATCCAGCAGGTTCAAATGGGTCTGTGGATGGAGCCCGGCGTCAGAGCTTTGAGGCCGGCAGGATCCCACTTCCTCAGAGCCCCTCAGGGGGATGTGGAAGGAAAGCAGCATGTGGGCTCCAGCCTCCGTACCAGCAATAGGTACCTCAACCTTACAACACCATCAACGGGTGAGAAGGGAGCATGCTGGGGGCCCTATATGGGCCCTCTTTTCTTCCATCCGAAATAGTCAGCAGCTACTGCTGACTAAAATCTGTGGAGCTATGCATGGATGTCTGACCTCCTTCGCACAAAGCTTGAAAACTGGAGAACCCGTGATACCACGGGGGGGGGGGGTATAGCCAGAAGGGGAGGGGCCTAGCACTTTTTAGTGTAGTGCTTTGTGTGGCCTCCGGAGGCAGTAGCTATACCCAATCGTCTGGGTCTCCCAATAGAGCGCTGAAGAAAAGAGTTTTAAAATCTGCGTCGGGTATCTTATGCTTACTTTTGATATCCAGAAGAGATAAATTCCGAACCGTCATGAATGTGGCTTATTTTGTTTAGGTTTGAGATGTGCCATGAGGTCGGCATCTTCTGGTTTGTGAGAATTGCTGGGAAGTTGAGAGTACAGTGCTTAATTTGGGTACATTTGTTTATTTTAGGAGTTTTGTTAGCAAGGTGTTTCCATGCCTATATAGAGGCCTCAACGGGGGGTGAGGGTTGAAAAGATGGGATAAAATAAGATGTTTAAGGGGACGATAATTGTTAAAAAAATAATACCAAATCCCCTCGGGGAAAATGTGTGAGTCTCCCACCCAACGTTGGCTTTGTTTGATTAAATTAGCGTTGTAATATCCTATTAAACTTGGAACATCCATACCACCCCTCACCTTATGTCTGGTTAGAATAGTTTTGGAGACCCTTGCCCGCTTACCACCCCAAATGAAGTGTGTTTTTTGTAGCTTGTTTATGATCTTGATAGGGATATGGAGAGGGATGGCTCTAAATAAGTAGAGTATTTTGGGAAGGATCATCATTTTAAGAGTAAAGGCCCAGTCACACACAACGACTTACCAGCGATCCCGAAAACGATGCGACCTGATAGGGATCGCAGGTGAGATGTCACACAGTCAGATCTTACCAGCGATGCAGGAGCAATACAGGTGGCAGTAGCGACCTGTATACACAGTGTCAAGCACAGCGATGCCTCCTGCCCAAGCAGGACATCGCCTTTGAAGAAAATGGCCTGGACCATTCTGCAACGACCGGCGACCTCACAGCAGGGGCCTGATCGCTGTCACACATAACGAGATCGCTAACGGGATCGCTACTGCATCACAGAAACGGTGACTCAGCTGCAATCTCGCTAGCGATCTCGTTATGTGTGACAGCACCTTAACTATTCTCCCCAGCCATGAGAGTTCTGATCTTAAGAAAGTTTTAAAGTCTATTGTAATGCTATTCATTAGTCGATCAGTGTTGACATCTACTATCTGTATTCCTAAATAAGTAATCGACGGATCTTCCCATGAAAAGGCAGAGCACGTCTTCAATAGACTTAAATAGTGGGGTCATCGAGCTGAAAATGGAGGATTTGGGATTTTTTGGCGTTTAGCTTATAATATATGAGATTTTCGTGAAATTATCTAGGGCCTTAATCAATTCTAGAACAGAGGGAGCTGGGTCTGAAAGGAGAGGATAATGTCATCTGCAAAAAGTCCAATTTTATGATGTTTGGTTTTAGTAGGGATTCCATTGATTTTATCATTGGCTCTGATAAGCTCAGCTAGGGGTTCAATTGCGAGGACAAACAGAAGAGGGGAGAGAGGACGGCCTTGGCGGGTACCGCTGGTGATACCAAAGGGGGCAGATTACTGGTTACTAGCATATACTCTTACAGACAGTTTAGAGTATAGTGCCATAACCGTATTGATAAAACTGTCCTCGAAGCCAAATTTGGACAGAGTCGCCCTCAAATACTGCCAGTTTATGCGATCAAATGCCTTTTCAGCAAGTGCAGTCACTGTGTACATGAATTACCTCCTATAGTTTACCCCAGAGCTGCACTCACTATTCTGCTGGTGCAGTCACTGTGTACATGAATTACCTCCTATAGTTTACCCCAGAGCTGCACTCACTATTCTGCTGGTGCAGTCACTGTGTACATGAATTACCTCCTATAGTTTACCCCAGAGCTGCGCTCACTATTCTGCTGGTGCAGTCACTGTGTACATACATTACTGATCCCGAGTTACCTCCTGTATTATACTCCAGAGCTGCACTCACTATTCTGCTGGTGCAGTCACTGTGTACATACATTACTGATCCTGAGTTACCTCCTGTATTATACTCCAGAGCTGCACTCACTATTCTGCTGGTGCAGTCACTGTGTACATACATTACATTACTGATCCTGAGTTACCTCCTGTATTATACTCCAGAGCTGCACTCACTATTCTGCTGGTGCAGTCACTGTGTACATACATTACATTACTGATCCTGAGTTACCTCCTGTATTATACTCCAGAGCTGCACTCACTATTCTGCTGGTGCAGTCACTGTGTACATACATTACATTACTGAGTTACCTCCTGTATTATACTCCAGAGCTGCACTCACTATTCTGCTGGTGCAGTCACTGTGTACATACATTACTGATCCTGAGTTACCTCCTGTATTATACTCCAGAGCTGCACTCACTATTCTGCTGGTGGACTCAATGTACACTTACCTGGGTAGAAGATCTCACTTTTTGTGCTCCCTTCTTTCCACTGGCGGAAGGTTCCTGTCAGTATGGTATCAGAGATTTCTGCCCAGTAGCGTCCTATAATGAGGGGGGCAGTGGTTAGTAACGTTTCATCAGGCCACAATGGGGTCTGCACTTATAGGATCACACAGCAGGAGACTTTGGACCTTATACATCATCATTTGCACTTTGTCTTGTGGGATTTGCTGATGATTATTGCTCCCAATTCGAGTTTCTTAAATTGTCCGCAAATAAAAAAAATTCACACACAAAAAGACAGAAAAACTATCAGCAAAAAAATTGTGTTTTTGAGAAGCGTATAACATCCCTCCAGGGTAATAGTGGAGCACAAATTGTGCCAAGTTTTACAACTTTTTAAAAACAGACTATAAAAAAGTTGCAATTATAAACGCACGCATCCAAAAGAACAGCTTAAAACAAAGAAAAGCAAATAAAAACAGGTGAAAAGGTCCCGATATATCAGAGGCGTCATGTCTTACTGAAGATCAACGGCTCCAGAAGCGTCAAAATAGTCATTTTCTACAGTGCTGGCCAAAAGTATTGGCACCCCTGCAATTCTGTCAGATAATGCTCAGTTTCTTCCTGAAAATGATTGCAATCACAAATTCTTTGATATTATCTTCATTTAATTTGTCTTCAATGAAAAAAAAAAAATAAAAGTTTGTCATAAAGCCAAATTAGATATAATTCCACACCAAACATAAAAAGGGGAAGGACAAAAGTATTGGCGCTGTGTGAATAATCCTGTGATGCTTCTGTAATTTGTGTAATAACAGCGCCAGTAACTTACCTGTGGCACCAAACAGGTGCTGGCAATAATAAATCACACTTGCAGCCGGTGACATGGAGTAAAGTTGACGCAACCTCTGTCCTGTGTCCTTGTGTGCACCACATTGAGCATGGAGAAAAGAAAGAGACCAAAGAACTGTCTGAGGACTTGAGAATCCAAATTGTGAGGAAGCATGAGCAATCTCAAGGCTACAAGTCCATCTCCAAAGACCTGAAAGTTCCTGTGTCTACGGTGCGCAGTGTCATCAAGAAGTGTAAAGCCCATGGCACTGTGGCTGTAACCTCCCGAGATGTGGAAGGAAATGGAAAAGTGACGAGAGATTTCAGCCCAAGATTGTGCAGATGGTGGATAAAGAACCTCGACTAACATCCAAACAAGTTCAAGCTGCCCTGCAGTCCGAGGGTACAACAGTGTCAACCCGTACTATCCGTCGGCGTCTGAATGAAAAGGGACTGTATGGTAGGCTACCCAGGAAGACCCCACTTCTTACCCCAAGACATATAAAAGCCAGGCTGGAGTTGGCCAAAACTTACCTGAGAAAGCCTAAAACGTTTTGGAAGAATGTTCTCTGGTCACATGAGACAAAATAGAGCTTTTTGGGAAAAGCCATCAACATAGATTGTACAGGAAAAAAAAAGAAGCAGTCAAAGAAAAGAACACGGTCCCTACAGTCAAACATGGCAGAGGTTCCCTGATGTTTTGGGGTTGCTTTGCTGCCTCTGGCACTGGACTGCTTGACCGTGTGCATGGCATTATGAAGTCTGAAGACTACCAACACATTTTGCAGCATAATGTAGGGCCCAGTATGAGAAAGCTGGGTCTCCCTCAGAGGTCATGGGTCTTCCAGCAGGACAATGACCCAAAACACACTTCAAAAAGCACTAGAAAATGGTTTGAGAGAAAGCACTGGAGACTACTAAAGTGGCCAGCAATGAGTCCAGACCTGAACCCCATAGAAGACCTGTGGAGAGATCTCACAATGGCAGTTTGGAGAAGGCCCCCTTCAAATCTCAGGACCTGGAGCAGTTTACCAAAGAAGAATGGTCTAAAAACCAGCAGAGCATTGTAAGAAACTCACTGATGGAACCGGAAGCGGTTGTGCGCAGTTATTTTGCCTAAAGGTTGTGCAACCAAGTATTAGGCTAAGGGTGCCAATACTTTTGTCTGGCCCAGTTTTGGAGTTTTGTGTGAAACGATCAATGATTTGATTTTTGTTTCATTCTCTTTTGTGTTTTTTCATTGCAAGCAAAATAAATGAATATAATAATACAAAAGAATTTGTGATTGCAATCATTTTCAGGAAGAAACGGAGTATTCTCTGACAGAATTGCAGGGGTGCCAATACTTTTGGCCAGCACTGTAGGTGTAAGTGCTGCAGCATGGGACTTGGACCACTGCAGACACATGGGGGTCCCAACTATTGAGTATATACACAACGCCGGCTCCCCTCCCCCACTGTTGGGCATACATGGAGGCCCGTACACCACTGCACTGGATGCACCATAACCGGCACCGGATATAGTGACCCCCCCGTGTAACCGCCGCAGAGTTCACATCCAGCACCACACCCCAAATCACAGCCCAAAGGCTCCTGTGAGCAGCAGGTGGCTGTGCCCTCTCCCATACATCCCCCCATACTCACCCGAGTGGCCGCTGGTGTCCACCGCTGTCCCGAATAGCAGCACATACTCTGTGAGCGAGGCGTGCAGCAGGCACATGGACCCCATCCAGCCCCCCGCATTCACAAACACCCACTGCAGGTCCTCGTCCGGCAGGATGTGCCCCGGGTGCTTCTTCCGCAGCTCAATGATGATCTTAGAGAAGGCATCTTCATAATCAAGACCTGCGGGGAGTACACACGGGCTGTGACCCCAAAGTCACAGGACCCTCGCCCCAAAGTCACAGGACCCTCGCCCCAAAGTCACAGCACCCTCGCCCCAAAGTCACAGGACCCTCGCCCCAAAGTCACAGCACCCTCGCCCCAAAGTCACAGGACCCTCGCCCCAAAGTCACAGCACCCTCGCCCCAAAGTCACAGCACCCTCGCCCCAAAGTCACAGCACCCTCGCCCCAAAGTCACAGGTCCTCCTCCACAGTCACGGGTCCCCTCCCCCTCTCTTCTCCTCGGTCACGGGTCCCCTCCCCCTCTCTTCTCCTCGGTCACGGGTCCCCCCCCTCTCTTCTCTTCGGTCACGGGTCCCCCCCTCTCTTCTCCTCGGTCACGGGTCCCCCCCCTCTCTTCTCCTCGGTCACGGGTCCCCCCCTCTCTTCTCCTCGGTCACGGGTCCCCCCCCCCTCTTCTCCTCGGTCACGGGTCCCCCCCCCTCTTCTCCTCGGTCACGGGTCCCCCCCCTCTTCTCCTCGGTCACGGGTCCCCCCCCCCTCTTCTCCTCGGTCACGGGTCCCCCCCCCCTCTTCTCCTCGGTCACGGGTCCCCCCCTCTCTTCTCCTCGGTCACGGGTCCCCCCCTCTCTTCTCCTCGGTCACGGGTCCCCCCCTCTCTTCTCCTCGGTCACGGGTCCCCCCCTCTCTTCTCCTCGGTCACGGGTCCCCCCCTCTCTTCTCCTCGGTCACGGGTCCCCCCCTCTCTTCTCCTCGGTCACGGGTCCCCCCCTCTCTTCTCCTCGGTCACGGGTCCCCCCCTCTCTTCTCCTCGGTCACGGGTCCCCCCCTCTCTTCTCCTCGGTCACGGGTCCCCCCCTCTCTTCTCCTCGGTCACGGGTCCCCCCCCCCTCTTCTCCTCGGTCACGGGTCCCCCCTCTCTTCTCCTCGGTCACGGGTCCCCCCCTCTCTTCTCCTCGGTCACGGGTCCCCCCCCCTCTTCTCGGTCACGGGTCCCCCCCCTCTTCTCCTCGGTCACGGGTCCCCCCCTCTCTTCTCCTCGGTCACGGGTCCCCTCTCTTCTCCTCGGTCACGGGTCCCCCCCTCTTCTCCTCGGTCACGGGTCCCCCCCTCTCTTCTCCTCGGTCACGGGTCCCCCCCTCTCTTCTCCTCGGTCACGGGTCCCCCCCTCTCTTCTCCTCGGTCACGGGTCCCCCCCTCTCTTCTCCTCGGTCACGGGTCCCCCCCTCTCTTCTCCTCGGTCACGGGTCCCCCCCTCTCTTCTCCTCGGTCACGGGTCCCCCCCTCTCTTCTCCTCGGTCACGGGTCCCCCCCTCTCTTCTCCTCGGTCACGGGTCCCCCCCTCTCTTCTCCTCGGTCACGGGTCCCCCCCTCTCTTCTCCTCGGTCACGGGTCCCCCCCTCTCTTCTCCTCGGTCACGGGTCCCCCCCTCTCTTCTCCTCGGTCACGGGTCCCCCCCTCTCTTCTCCTCGGTCACGGGTCCCCCCCTCTCTTCTCCTCGGTCACGGGTCCCCCCCTCTCTTCTCCTCGGTCACGGGTCCCCCCCTCTCTTCTCCTCGGTCACGGGTCCCCCCCTCTCTTCTCCTCGGTCACGGGTCCCCCCCTCTCTTCTCCTCGGTCACGGGTCCCCCCCCTCTTCTCCTCGGTCACGGGTCCCCCCCTCTCTTCTCCTCGGTCACGGGTCCCCCCCTCTCTTCTCCTCGGTCACGGGTCCCCCCCCTCTTCTCCTCGGTCACGGGTCCCCCCCGTCTCCTCGGTCACGGGTCCCCCCCTCTCTTCTCCTCGGTCACGGTCCCCCCCCCTCTTCTCCTCGGTCACGGGTCCCCCCCCTCTTCTCCTCGGTCACGGGTCCCCCCCCTCTTCTCCTCGGTCACGGGTCCCCCCCCTCTTCTCCTCGGTCACGGGTCCCCCCCCTCTTCTCCTCGGTCACGGGTCCCCCCCCTCTTCTCCTCGGTCACGGGTCCCCCCCCTCTTCTCCTCGGTCACGGGTCCCCCCTCTCTTCTCCTCGGTCACGGGTCCCCCCCCCTCTTCTCCTCGGTCACGGGTCCCCCCCCTCTTCTCCTCGGTCACGGGTCCCCCCCCTCTTCTCCTCGGTCACGGTCCCCCCCCTCTCTTCTCCTCGGTCACGGGTCCCCCCCCTCTTCTCCTCGGTCACGGTCCCCCCCCTCTCTTCTCCTCGGTCACGGGTCCCCCCCTCTCTCTCCTCGGTCACGGGTCCCCCCTCTCTTCTCCTCGGTCACGGGTCCCCCCCTCTTCTCCTCGGTCACGGGTCCCCCCCTCTTCTCCTCAGTCACGGGTCCCCCCCCTCTCTTCTCCTCAGTCACGGGTCCCCCCCCTCTCTTCTCCTCAGTCACGGGTCCCCCCCCCCCCCCTCTTCTCCTCGGTCACGGTCCCCCCCCTCTCTTCTCCTCGGTCACGGGTCCCCCCCCTCTTCTCCTCGGTCACGGGTCCCCCCTCTCTTCTCCTCGGTCACGGGTCCCCCCCCTCTTCTCCTCGGTCACGGGTCCCCCCCCTCTTCTCCTCGGTCACGGGTCCCCCCCCTCTTCTCCTCAGTCACGGGTCCCCCCCTCTCTTCTCCTCAGTCACGGGTCCCCCCCCCCTCTTCTCCTCGGTCACGGTCCCCCCCCTCTTCTCCTCAGTCACGGGTCCCCCCCCCCCTCTTCTCCTCGGTCACGGGTCCCCCCCTCTCTTCTCCTCAGTCACGGGTCCCCCCCTCTCTTCTCCTCAGTCACGGGTCCCCCCCTCTCTTCTCCTCAGTCACGGGTCCCCCCCTCTTCTCCTCAGTCACGGGTCCCCCCCCTCTCTTCTCCTCAGTCACGGGTCCCCCCCTCTCTTCTCCTCAGTCACGGGTCCCCCCCCTCTTCTCCTCAGTCACGGGTCCCCCCCCCCCTCTTCTCCTCGGTCACGGGTCCCCCCCTCTCTTCTCCTCAGTCACGGGTCCCCCCCTCTCTTCTCCTCAGTCACGGGTCCCCCCCTCTTCTCCTCAGTCACGGGTCCCCCCCCCCTCTTCTCCTCAGTCACGGGTCCCCCCCTCTCTTCTCCTCAGTCACGCGTCCCCTTCCCTCGGTCCTCCGGGGTCTCGCAGTGACGGGCCGGTTACCCGAGTGCTCCTTGGCCAGGCCTGCGATCTCCTCCCGGCTGAACACGTAGGACTTGGAGCTGAGCCAGCCGCGGACGAGCTGCAGCAGGACGCCCAGCACTGCGATGGCCACTGCCGCCTTCACGGCCCGGGAGACCCCCCACAACATGGCACACGGCGGGAGGAGCGGGGGTTACTAGGAGACGGCTCACCGGGGCCCGGATACCAACACAGCGCACAGACCCGCCCACCACACACACAGCCAATAGCGTGCGAGCGCGACTAACACCAACCGCTTATCCAGCCAATCACAGAGGAGCGCGCAATGTGGCGACAGGCGGGAAACTGTCAGATCACAGTGACACCTCGTGGTGACGAACGGCATCACACCCCACACATGAGCACGGAGGACTGTGTATACCAGCTGTACACTATATACCCAGCTGTACACTATATACCCAGCTGTACACTATATACCCAGCACTGTATACAGTATATACCCAGCTGTACACTATATACCCAGCTGTACACTATATACCCAGCTGTACACTATATACCCAGCACTGTATACAGTATATACCCAGCTGTACACTATATACCCAGCTGTACAGTATATACCCAGCTGTACACTATATACCCCACTATACAGTATATACCCAGCTGTACACTATATACCCAGCACTGTATACAGTATATACCCAGCTGTACACTATATACCCAGCTGTACAGTATATACCCAGCTGTACACTATATACCCCACTATACAGTATATACCCAGCTGTACACTATATACCCAGCACTGTATACAGTATATACCCAGCTGTACACTATATACCCAGCTGTACAGTATATACCCAGCTGTACACTATATACCCCACTATACAGTATATACCCAGCTGTACACTATATACCCAGCTGTACACTATATACCCAGCACTGTATACAGTATATACCCAGCTATACACTATATACCCAGCACTGTATACAGTATATACCCAGCACTGTATACAGTATATACCCAGCTGTACACTATATACCCAGCACTGTATACAGTATATACCCAGCTGTACACTATATACCCAGCACTGTATACAGTATATACCCAGCTGTACACTATATACCCAGCACTGTATACAGTATATATCCAGCTGTACACTATATACCCAGCTGTACACTATATACCCAGCACTGTATACAGTATATACCCAGCTGTACACTATATACCCAGCACTGTATACAGTATATACCCAGCTGTACACTATATACCCAGCACTGTATACAGTATATACCCAGCTGTACACTATATACCCAGCACTGTATACAGTATATATCCAGCTGTACACTATATACCCAGCTGTACACTATATACCCAGCACTGTATACAGTATATACCCAGCTGTACACTATATACCCAGCACTGTATACAGTATATACCCAGCTGTACACTATATACCCAGCACTGTATACAGTATATACCCAGCTGTACACTATATACCCAGCACTGTATACAGTATATATCCAGCTGTACACTATATACCCAGCTGTACACTATATACCCAGCACTGTATACAGTATATACCCAGCTGTACACTATATACCCAGCTGTACACTATATACCCAGCACTGTATACAGTATATACCCAGCTGTACAGTATATACCCAGCTGTACACTATATACCCAGCACTGTATACAGTATATATCCAGCTGTACACTATATACCCAGCTGTACACTATATACCCAGCACTGTATACAGTATATATCCAGCTGTACACTATATACCCAGCACTGTATACAGTATATATCCAGCTGTACACTATATACCCAGCACTGTATACAGTATATATCCAGCTGTACACTATATACCCAGCACTGTATACAGTATATATCCAGCTGTACACTATATACCCAGCACTGTATACAGTATATATCCAGCTGTACACTATATACCCAGCACTGTATACAGTATATACCCAGCTGTACACTATATACCCAGCTGTACACTATATACCCAGCACTGTATACAGTATATACCCAGCTGTACACTATATACCCAGCTGTACACTATATACCCAGCACTGTATACAGTATATATCCAGCTGTACACTATATACCCAGCTGTACACTATATACCCAGCACTGTATACAGTATATATCCAGCTGTACACTATATACCCAGCACTGTATACAGTATATATCCAGCTGTACACTATATACCCAGCACTGTATACAGTATATATCCAGCTGTACACTATATACCCAGCACTGTATACAGTATATATCCAGCTGTACACTATATACCCAGCACTGTATACAGTATATATCCAGCTGTACACTATATACCCAGCACTGTATACAGTATATACCCAGCTGTACACTATATACCCAGCTGTACACTATATACCCAGCTGTACACTATATACCCAGCTGTACAGTATATACCCAGCTGTACACTATATACCCAGCACTGTATACAGTATATATCCAGCTGTACACTATATACCCAGCTGTACACTATATACCCAGCACTGTATACAGTATATACCCAGCTGTACACTATATACCCAGCTGTACACTATATACCCAGCACTGTATACAGTATATACCCAGCTGTACACTATATACCCAGCACTGTATACAGTATATATCCAGCTGTACACTATATACCCAGCTGTACACTATATACCCAGCTGTACAGTATATACCCAGCTGTACACTATATACCCAGCTGTACACTATATACCCAGCACTGTATACAGTATATATCCAGCTGTACACTATATACCCAGCTGTACACTATATACCCAGCTGTACATTATATACCCAGCTGTACACTATATACCCAGCACTGTATACAGTATATATCCAGCTGTACACTATATACCCAGCTGTACACTATATACCCAGCTGTACAGTATATACCCAGCTGTACACTATATACCCATCACTGTATACAGTATATACCCATTACAGTATATAACCCCACACCTCAGCACGGAGGAATATCATAGCACTGTATACAGTATATACTCATCTGTACAGTGTATACCCCACTATACAGTATACACCCAGTACAGTATACACCCAGTACAGTATACACCCAGTATAGTATACACCCAGCTATACAGTATATACCCAGTACAGTATACACCCAGCTATACAGTATATACCCATCTGTACAGTATATACCCCACACCTGAGCACGGAGGAATAGCATAGCACTGTATACAGTATATACCCAGCTGTACAGTATATACCCCACTCCTGAGCACGGAGGAATATCATAGCACTGTATACAGTATATACTCATCTGTACAGTATATACCCCACACCTGAGCACGGAGGAATATCATAGCACTGTGTACAGTATATACTCATCTGTACAGTATACACCCCACACCTGAGCACGGAGGAATATCATAGCACTGTATACAGTATATACTCATCTGTACAGTATATACCCCACACCTGAGCACGGAGGAATAGCATAGCACTGTATACAATATATACTCATCTGTACAGTATATACCCCACACCTGAGCACGGAGGAATATCATAGCACTGTATACAGTATATACTCATCTGTACAGTATATACCCCACACCTGAGCACGGAGGAATAGCATAGCACTGTATACAGTATATACTCATCTGTACAGTATACACCCCACACCTGAGCACGGAGGAATATCATAGCACTGTATACAGTATATACTCATCTGTACAGTATACACCCCACACCTGAGCACGGAGGAATAGCATAGCACTGTGTACAGTATATACTCATCTGTACAGTATATACCCCACACCTGAGCACGGAGGAATATCATAGCACTGTATACAGTATATACTCATCTGTACAGTATACACCCCACACCTGAGCACGGAGGAATATCATAGCACTGTGTACAGTATATACTCATCTGTACAGTATACACCCCACACCTGAGCACAGAGGATTATCATAGCACTGTATACAGTATATACCCAGCTGTACAGTATATACCCCACACCTGAGCACGGAGGAATATCATAGCACTGTGTACAGTATATACTCATCTGTACAGTATACACCCCACACCTGAGCACAGAGGATTATCATAGCACTGTGTACAGTATATACTCATCTGTACAGTATACACCCCACACCTGAGCACGGAGGAATAGCATAGCACTGTATACAGTATATACTCATCTGTACAGTATACACCCCACACCTGAGCACGGAGGAATATCATAGCACTGTATACAGTATATACTCATCTGTACAGTATATACCCCACACCTGAGCACGGAGGAATATCATAGCACTGTATACAGTATATACTCATCTGTACAGTATACACCCCACACCTGAGCACGGAGGAATATCATAGCACTGTATACAGTATATACTCATCTGTACAGTATATACCCCACACCTGAGCACGGAGGAATAGCATAGCACTGTGTACAGTATATACTCATCTGTACAGTATACACCCCACACCTGAGCACGGAGGAATAGCATAGCACTGTATACAGTATATACTCATCTGTACAGTATATACCCCACACCTGAGCACGGAGGAATATCATAGCACTGTATACAGTATATACTCATCTGTACAGTATACACCCCACACCTGAGCACGGAGGAATATCATAGCACTGTATACAGTATATACTCATCTGTACAGTATATACCCCACACCTGAGCACGGAGGAATAGCATAGCACTGTGTACAGTATATACTCATCTGTACAGTATACACCCCACACCTGAGCACGGAGGAATAGCATAGCACTGTATACAGTATATACCCATCTGTACAGTATATACCCCACACCTGAGCACGGAGGAATATCATAGCACTGTATACAGTATATACCCATCTGTACAGTATATACCCCACACCTGAACACGGAGGAATATCATAGCACTGTGTACAGTATATACTCATCTGTACAGTATATACCCCACACCTGAGCACGGAGGAATATCATAGCACTGTATACAGTATATACTCATCTGTACAGTATATACCCCACACCTGAGCACGGAGGAATAGCATAGCACTGTATACAGTATATACCCATCTGTACAGTATATACCCCACACCTGAGCACGGAGGAATAGCATAGCACTGTATACAGTATATACTCATCTGTACAGTATATACCCCACACCTGAGCACGGAGGAATAGCATAGCACTGTGTACAGTATATACTCATCTGTACAGTATATACCCCACACCTGAGCACGGAGGAATATCATAGCACTGTGTACAGTATATACTCATCTGTACAGTATATACCCCACACCTGAGCACGGAGGAATAGCATAGCACTGTATACAGTATATACTCATCTGTACAGTATACACCCCACACCTGAGCACGGAGGAGTATCATAGCACTGTATACAGTATATACCCATCTGTACAGTATATACCCCACACCTGAGCACGGAGGAATAGCATAGCACTGTGTACAGTATATACTCATCTGTACAGTATACACCCCACACCTGAGCACGGAGGAATAGCATAGCACTGTATACAGTATATACTCATCTGTACAGTATACACCCCACACCTGAGCACGGAGGAATAGCATAGCACTGTATACAGTATATACTCATCTGTACAGTATATACCCCACACCTGAGCACGGAGGAATATCATAGCACTGTATACAGTATATACTCATCTGTACAGTATACACCCCACACCTGAGCACGGAGGAATAGCATAGCACTGTATACAGTATATACTCATCTGTACAGTATACACCCCACACCTGAGCACGGAGGAATATCATAGCACTGTATACAGTATATACCCATCTGTACAGTATATACCCCACACCTGAGCACGGAGGAATAGCATAGCACTGTGTACAGTATATACTCATCTGTACAGTATATACCCCACACCTGAGCACGGAGAAATATCATAGCACTGTGTACAGTATATACTCATCTGTACAGTATATACCCCACACCTGAGCACGGAGGAGTATCATAGCACTGTATACAGTATATACTCATCTGTACAGTATACACCCCACACCTGAGCACGGAGGAATATCATAGCACTGTATACAGTATATACTCATCTGTACAGTATACACCCCACACCTGAGCACGGAGGAATATCATAGCACTGTATACAGTATATACTCATCTGTACAGTATACACCCCACACCTGAGCACGGAGGAATAGCATAGCACTGTGTACAGTATATACCCATCTGTACAGTATATACCCCACACCTGAGCACGGAGGAATAGCATAGCACTGTATACAGTATATACTCATCTGTACAGTATATACCCCACACCTGAGCACGGAGGAATAGCATAGCACTGTGTACAGTATATACTCATCTGTACAGTATACACCCCACACCTGAGCACGGAGGAATAGCATAGCACTGTATACAGTATATACTCATCTGTACAGTATACACCCCACACCTGAGCACGGAGGAATATCATAGCACTGTATACAGTATATACTCATCTGTACAGTATACACCCCACACCTGAGCACGGAGGAATAGCATAGCACTGTATACAGTATATACTCATCTGTACAGTATATACCCCACACCTGAGCACGGAGGAGTATCATAGCACTGTATACAGTATATACTCATCTGTACAGTGTATACCCCACACCTGAGCACGGAGGAATATCATAGCACTGTATACAGTATATACTCATCTGTACAGTATACACCCCACACCTGAGCACGGAGGAATATCATAGCACTGTATACAGTATATACTCATCTGTACAGTATATACCCCACACCTGAGCACGGAGGAATATCATAGCACTGTATACAGTATATACCCATCTGTACAGTATATACCCAGTACAGTATACACCCAGCTATACAGTATATACCCAGCTGTACAGTATACACCCCACACCTGAGCACGGAGGAATATCATAGCACTGCGTACAGTATATACTCATCTGTACAGTATACACCCCACACCTGAGCACGGAGGAATAGCATAGCACTGTATACAGTATATACTCATCTGTACAGTATATACCCCACACCTGAGCACGGAGGAATATCATAGCACTGTATACAGTATATACTCATCTGTACAGTATACACCCCACACCTGAGCACGGAGGAATATCATAGCACTGTATACAGTATATACTCATCTGTACAGTATATACCCCACACCTGAGCACGGAGGAATAGCATAGCACTGTGTACAGTATATACTCATCTGTACAGTATACACCCCACACCTGAGCACGGAGGAATAGCATAGCACTGTATACAGTATATACCCATCTGTACAGTATATACCCCACACCTGAGCACGGAGGAATATCATAGCACTGTATACAGTATATACCCATCTGTACAGTATATACCCCACACCTGAGCACGGAGGAATAGCATAGCACTGTGTACAGTATATACTCATCTGTACAGTATATACCCCACACCTGAGCACGGAGGAATAGCATAGCACTGTATACAGTATATACTCATCTGTACAGTATATACCCCACACCTGAGCACGGAGGAGTATCATAGCACTGTATACAGTATATACTCATCTGTACAGTATACACCCCACACCTGAGCACGGAGGAATAGCATAGCACTGTATACAGTATATACTCATCTGTACAGTATACACCCCACACCTGAGCACGGAGGAATAGCATAGCACTGTATACAGTATATACTCATCTGTACAGTATATACCCCACACCTGAGCACGGAGGAATATCATAGCACTGTATACAGTATATACTCATCTGTACAGTATACACCCCACACCTGAGCACGGAGGAATAGCATAGCACTGTATACAGTATATACTCATCTGTACAGTATACACCCCACACCTGAGCACGGAGGAATATCATAGCACTGTATACAGTATATACCCATCTGTACAGTATATACCCCACACCTGAGCACGGAGGAATAGCATAGCACTGTGTACAGTATATACTCATCTGTACAGTATATACCCCACACCTGAGCACGGAGGAATATCATAGCACTGTGTACAGTATATACTCATCTGTACAGTATATACCCCACACCTGAGCACGGAGGAGTATCATAGCACTGTATACAGTATATACTCATCTGTACAGTATACACCCCACACCTGAGCACGGAGGAATATCATAGCACTGTATACAGTATATACTCATCTGTACAGTATACACCCCACACCTGAGCACGGAGGAATATCATAGCACTGTATACAGTATATACTCATCTGTACAGTATACACCCCACACCTGAGCACGGAGGAATAGCATAGCACTGTATACAGTATATACTCATCTGTACAGTATACACCCCACACCTGAGCACGGAGGAATATCATAGCACTGTATACAGTATATACTCATCTGTACAGTATACACCCCACACCTGAGCACGGAGGAATAGCATAGCACTGTATACAGTATATACTCATCTGTACAGTATATACCCCACACCTGAGCACGGAGGAGTATCATAGCACTGTATACAGTATATACTCATCTGTACAGTGTATACCCCACACCTGAGCACGGAGGAATATCATAGCACTGTATACAGTATATACTCATCTGTACAGTATACACCCCACACCTGAGCACGGAGGAATATCATAGCACTGTATACAGTATATACTCATATGTACAGTATATACCCCACACCTGAGCACGGAGGAATATCATAGCACTGTATACAGTATATACTCATCTGTACAGTATACACCCCACACCTGAGCACGGAGGAATATCATAGCACTGTATACAGTATATACCCATCTGTACAGTATATACCCAGTACAGTATACACCCAGCTATACAGTATATACCCAGCTGTACAGTATACACCCCACACCTGAGCACGGAGGAATATCATAGCACTGCGTACAGTATATACTCATCTGTACAGTATACACCCCACACCTGAGCACGGAGGAATAGCATAGCACTGTATACAGTATATCATAGTATCATAGTATCATAGTTTTTAAGGTTGAAGGGAGACTCTAAGTCCATCTAGTTCAACCCGTAGCCTAACATGTTGATCCAGAGGAAGGCAAAAAAAAACCAATGTGGCAAACAAGTTCCAATGGGGAAAAATTTCCTTCCTGACTCCACATCCGGCAATCAGACTAGTTCCCTGGATGAATACCCTGTCATAAAATCTAATATACATAACTGGTAATATTAAATTTTTCAAGAAAGGCGTCCAGGCTCTGCTTAAATGTTAGTAGTGAATCACTCATTACAACATCATGCGGCAGAGAGTTCCATAGTCTCAATGCTCGTACAGTAAAGAATCCTCGTCTGTGATTATGATTAAACCTTCTTTCCTCAAGACGTAGCGGATGCCCCCGTGTTCCAGTCGCAGGCCTAGGTGTAAAAAGATCTTTGGAAAGGTCTCTGTACTGTCCCCTCATATATTTATACATTGTGATTAGATCCCCCCTAAGCCTTCGTTTTTCCTGTCTTTGTATTGCAGCCCCCCCATTCCTCTAATAATCTTGGTGGCTCTTCTCTGCACCCTCTCCAGTTCAGCTATGTCCTTCTTATATATCGGTGACCAGAATTGTACACAGTATTCTAAGTGCGGTCGCACTAGTGACTTGTACAGAGGTAGAACTATATTTTTTTCATGAACACTTCTACCTCTTTTAATACATCCCATTATTTTATTAGCCCTGGCAGCAGCTGCCTGACACTGGCCACTAAAGTGAAGTTTACCATCCCCCCATACACCCAAGTCTTTTTCTGTGTCTGTTTTACCCAGTGTTCTACAATTAAGTACATAATTATAAATGTTATTTCCTCTACCCAAGTGCATGACCTTACATTTATCTACATTAAACTTCAATTGCCACTTCTCAGCCCAATCCTCCAATTTACATAAATCTCCCTGTAATATAAAATTATCCTCCTCTGTATTGATTACCCTCAATATATACTCATCTGTACAGTATATACCCCACACCTGAGCACGGAGGAATAGCATAGCACTGTATACAGTATATACTCATCTGTACAGTATATACCCCACACCTGAGCACGGAGGAATAGCATAGCACTGTATACAGTATATACTCATCTGTACAGTATACACCCCACACCTGAGCACGGAGGAATATCATAGCACTGTATACAGTATATACTCATCTGTACAGTATATACCCCACACCTGAGCACGGAGGAATATCATAGCACTGTATACAGTATATACTCATCTGTACAGTATACACCCCACACCTGAGCACGGAGGAATAGCATAGCACTGTATACAGTATATACCCATCTGTACAGTATATACCCCACACCTGAGCACGGAGGAATAGCATAGCACTGTATACAGTATATACCCATCTGTACAGTATATACCCCACACCTGAGCACGGAGGAATATCATAGCACTGTATACAGTATATACTTATCTGTACAGTATATACCCCACACCTGAGCACGGAGGAATATCATAGCACTGTATACAGTATATACTCATCTGTACAGTATACACCCCACACCTGAGCACGGAGGAATAGCATAGCACTGTATACAGTATATACCCATCTGTACAGTATATACCCCACACCTGAGCACGGAGGAATAGCATAGCACTGTATACAGTATATACCCATCTGTACAGTATATACCCCACACCTGAGCACGGAGGAATATCATAGCACTGTATACAGTATATACCCATCTGTACAGTGTATACCCCACACCTGAGCACGGAGGAATAGCATAGCACTGTATACAGTATATACTCATCTGTACAGTATATACCCCACACCTGAGCACGGAGGAATATCATAGCACTGTATACAGTATATACCCATCTGTACAGTGTATACCCCACACCTGAGCACGGAGGAATATCATAGCACTGTGTACAGTATATACCCATCTGTACAGTATATACCCCACACCTGAGCACGGAGGAATATCATAGCACTGTATACAGTATATACCCATCTGTACAGTGTATACCCCACACCTGAGCACGGAGGAATAGCATAGCACTGTATACAGTATATACTCATCTGTACAGTATATACCCCACACCTGAGCACGGAGGAATATCATAGCACTGTATACAGTATATACCCATCTGTACAGTGTATACCCCACACCTGAGCACGGAGGAATATCATAGCACTGTGTACAGTATATACCCAGCTGTACAGTATACACCCCACACCTGAGCACGGAGGAATAGCATAGCACTGTGTACAGTATATACTCATCTGTACAGTATATACCCCACACCTGAGCACGGAGGAATAGCATAGCACTGTATACAGTATATACCCATCTGTACAGTATATACCCCACACCTGAGCACGGAGGAATAGCATAGCACTGTATACAGTATATACTCATCTGTACAGTATATACCCCACACCTGAGCACGGAGGAATATCATAGCACTGTATACAGTATATACTCATCTGTACAGTATACACCCCACACCTGAGCACGGAGGAATATCATAGCACTGTATACAGTATATACTCATATGTACAGTATATACCCCACACCTGAGCACGGAGGAATAGCATAGCACTGTGTACAGTATATACTCATCTGTACAGTATATACCCCACACCCAGGGGCGTAACGACCGCGGTCGCAGAGGTCGCCACTGCGACCGGGCCCGCGGGGTTAAAGGGGCCCGGCAGCCGCTCTGCAGAGCCGGCTGCCGGGCCCCTATGTGTAGTGCCGCTGTGTAGTGGCCGACTGCGCGACCGTTAGGGGGCCGGCCTGTGAGTCAGGGGGCCCGGTGTCAGCAGGGGGCATAGGGGCCCCTGACCTGGAGAGGCCACCAGGCGTTCCTGACCTGCAGCAGAGCAGAAGCGCTCCTGCACAGCAGACGGAATCCATCCTGCAGGACCTGCGATGATGTCATGCCCATGTGACTGTGGGAGGAGACACAGGAGGCCGGGGAGAAAGCAGGAGAAGATACTTCGAACACATGAGTGGTAATGAGAAAAGAGGGAACATGAGGGGAGGGGGGCTGCAGGGTGAGTGCAGACTGCGACAGAAGCATGTGAAGGGGTGCAGAGTGTTTGAGAGGGGTAATTTGGGGTACAGGCAGGGTGAGTTATGTGGGGCAGGGTGTGTGACATATGGGGGTGTAGTGTGAGTGATATGGAGGGATGCAGGCTGTATGGGGAGCAGGGTGTGTGACATATGGGGGCAGGGGCGTAACTACCGCGGTCGCAGGGGTCGGAAGGAGAAGAGAGGTATTGTACTTGTTTTTTGTTATTTTGCTGGCTCCATGACACGTAGAGGCCCCGGGGGAAGCTGGCTGCATGACACATAGAGGCCCTTGGGGGGGGGGGGGGGGGCGCGGCTGGCTCCATAACACCTGGTGGGACTGGCTGCATGACACATGGAGGCCTGGGGGGGCTGGTTGCATGACACATGGAGGCCCTGGGGGGGCTGGCTGCATGACACATGGAGGCCTGGGGGGCTGGCTGCATGACACCTGGTGGGGCTGGCTGCATGACACATAGAGGCCTGTGGGGCTGGCTGCATGACACATGGAGGCCTGGGGGGCTGGCTGCATGACACATGGAGGCCTGGGGGGCTGGCTGCATGACACCTGGTGGGGCTGGCTGCATGACACATAGAGGCCTGGGGGTCTGGCTGCATGACACCTGGTGGGGCTGGCTGCATGACACATAGAGGCCCTGGGGGGGCTGGCTGCATGACACCTGGTGGGGCTGGCTGCATGACACATAGAGGCCCTGGGGGGGCTGGCTGCATGACACATCGAGGCCTGGGGGGCTGGCTGCATGACACCTGGTGGGGCTGGCTGCATGACACATAGAGGCCTGTGGGGCTGGCTGCATGACACATGGAGGCCTGGGGGGCTGGCTGCATGACACATGGAGGCCTGGGGGGCTGGCTGCATGACACCTGGTGGGGCTGGCTGCATGACACATAGAGGCCTGTGGGGCTGGCTGCATGACACATGGAGGCCTGGGGGGCTGGCTGCATGACACATGGAGGCCTGGGGGGCTGGCTGCATGACACATGGAGGCCTGGGGGGCTGGCTGCATGACACCTGGTGGGGCTGGCTGCATGACACATAGAGGCCTGTGGGGCTGGCTGCATGACACATGGAGGCCTGGGGGGCTGGCTGCATGACACATGGAGGCCTGGGGGGCTGGCTGCATGACACCTGGTGGGGCTGGCTGCATGACACCTGGTGGGGCTGGGGGGCTGGCAGCATGACACGTAGAGGCCCCGGGGCAAGCTGGCTGCATGACACATAGAGGCCCTGGGGGGGCTGGCTGCATGACACCTGGTGGGACTGGCTGCATGACACATAGAGGCCTGGGGGGCTGGCTGAATGACACCTGGTGGGGCTGGCTGCATGACACATAGAGGCCTGGGGGTCTGGCTGCATGACACCTGGTGGGGCTGGCTGCATGACACATAGAGGCCTGTGGGGCTGGCTGCATGACACATGGAGGCCTGGGGGGCTGGCTGCATGACACCTGGTGGGGCTGGCTGCATGACACATGGAGGCCTGGTGGGGCTGGCTGCATGACACATAGAGGCCCTGGGGGGGCTGGCTGCATGACACCTGGTGGGGCTGGCTGCATGACACATAGAGGCCTGTGGGGCTGGCTGCATGACACCTGGTGGGGCTGGCTGCATGACACATGGAGGCCTGGGGGGCTGGCTGCATGACACATGGAGGCCTGTGGGGCTGGCTGCATGACACCTGGTGGGGCTGGGGGGCTGGGCTAGCAGCATGACACGTAGAGGCCCCGGGGCAAGCTGGCTGCATGACACGTGGAGGACTGGGGGGCTGGCTGCATGATACATGGAGGCCTGGGGGTGCTGGCTGCATGATACATGGAGGTCTATGGGACTGCATAATAAACATGAAGGACACCTTATACATGGACTATAGGGGTGCATTATACATGGAGGAGTATGGGGCTGCATAATACAATATGATTCATGGGGCTGCATTATAATACATATAGGACTATGGGGGCTACATTATAATATATGGAGGACTATGGAGGCTAGTTTATACATGGTCTGTGGGGGTGCATTATAAAACAGGGAGGACTATGTTGTGCAGTATAAAATATGGAGAACTATGGAAAATGTATTATAATACATGGAGGACTATGGAAGTGCATTCTAATATATGAACGGTTATGTGGGACCCTTTATACTATATGGAAGGCTATGTGGGGGCCATTATAGTATTTGGAGAACTATGTACGAGGGGGGACAAAGATACAAGTATGGGATGGGAATGTTTTGTGCTGAGGTGTGAAGGCTCTTTCCCTCAGCACCCAGCTTTCCCATGCTCTGCTATACATCTCTCAGCACCCAGCTTTCCCATGCTCTGATATGGGAAAGCTGGGTGCTGAGGGAAAGATGTGTGACAGAGCATGGGAAAGCTGGGTGCTGAGGACAAGATGGATATCAGATCATGGGAAAGCAGAGTGCTGTGGGTAAAAGCCAAGTGTCAGCATCATTATCCCGTACCCTAAGTGTCGGTGTACATGGAGGGGGGCCCTGGTCCAAATTTTGCACCAGGGCCCATCAAACTCTAGTTACGCCACTGCCCACACCTGAGCACGGAGGAGTATCATAGCACTGTATACAGTATATACTCATCTGTACAGTATATACCCCACACCTGAGCACGGAGGAATATCATAGCACTGTATACAGTATATACCCAGCTGTACAGTATATACCCCACACCTGAGCACGGAGGAATATCATAGCACTGTATACAGTATATACTCATCTGTACAGTATATACCCCACACCTGAGCACGGAGGAATATCATAGCACTGTATACAGTATATACTCATCTGTACAGTGTACACCCCACACCTGAGCACGGAGGAATATCATAGCACTGTATACAGTATATACTCATCTGTACAGTGTATACCCCACACCTGAGCACGGAGGAATAGCATAGCACTGTGTACAGTATATACTCATCTGTACAGTATATACCCCACACATGAGCACGGAGGAATAGCATAGCACTGTATACAGTATATACTCATCTGTACAGTATATACCCCACACCTGGGCACGGAGGAATATCATAGCACTGTATACAGTATATACCCATCTGTACAGTATATACCCAGTACAGTATACACCCAGCTATACAGTATATACCCAGCTGTACAGTATACACCCCACACCTGAGCACGGAGGAGTATCATAGCACTGTGTACAGTATATACTCATCTGTACAGTGTATACCCCACACCTGAGCACGGAGGAATATCATAGCACTGTATACAGTATATACCCATCTGTACAGTATACACCCCACACCTGAGCACGGAGGAATATCATAGCACTGTATACAGTATATACCCATCTGTACAGTATATACCCCACACCTGAGCATGGAGGAATATCATAGCACTTTGTACAGTATATACTCATCTGTACAGTATATACCCCACACCTGAGCACGGAGGAATATCATAGCACTGCGTACAGTATATACTCATCTGTACAGTGTATACCCCACACCTGAGCACGGAGGAATATCATAGCACTGTATACAGTATATACTCATCTGTACAGTATATACCCCACACCTGAGCACGGAGGAATATCATAGCACTGTGTACAGTATATACTCATCTGTACAGTATATACCACTGTGGAGGTCACCTGAGCTGTAGTATGTTTGTTTAAACGTAATAAGAATATCTGTGTATATAACTAAATCAAAATCTAGATGTAGATGCAAAATTATCTGTCTGTCTATGTAGCAATTGCACAGACCTATAGTATAATTTAAAGTTGTATAATCATGAAGGAGTTAACTAAAGATGATGAAGCCAGGATGTGAAGCTACAAAGTCTTATCAGTAATGTTCACATAGAAAGAATGTTTTAATGAACATCTGTTGGGAGAAATAGGGGAGTGACACTCCCATAAACTCTGTGTATCATTTTCAAGGCCGAAGGTGCCTTCTGTAATAATTAAGTTTCTTTCAATATAATAATGAGCTCAGTGGGTATTGCTGACTCAAGGAGAGAGCAATGTTGTCTGTGTGTTCTTTGTCTTATATACATTGATATATATCGGCACTGGTATACAGCATTAATGGGGCACCGTCTCTGGATCCTAAACGAAGACTCCATTAGCAGTCTTGACCCAAAATTCCTCCCTTGACAGTTTGGCGCCCAACGTGGGGCTTCTTCAAGGACGCATTACCGACCTGGAGATAACGATGGTTTGGACGTCGCGGACTGAGATCTCCCTCTCCTCCAAACAGGCTGATCACCTCCGACCCCACGGGTAAGTGTTACATACTGTGTATTCACTACCGTTGTGGTTGGTTTTGGAGAGGAGGGAGTGACGGGCTGTGTGTCCTTATCGGTGTTAAAAGGTACCTGATTGTGACTCAGGGGTAGTGCCCGCTGGAGCTCAGAGCACGATCCCAGCCCTGAGGTGTGGATCGAGTGTCACATGGGATCCAGAGGACGGTTGTTAGGGCAGGAAAGACGGTGGTGGCTGGATATAGCTAGTTAGACTGACCCGGTCTGTAATTAAAGACGCGGGGGGGTTCCCGTGGCTGAAGATAGGGATTAGGATATTAATTTTGATACAGTTGACCAAGTCCGGAGGGAATACCTTTTGTACCCCTCCTCCATATCACGAGATACCCTTATTAGGGGGTTCCCGTGGCTGAAGATAGGGATTAGGACATTAATTTTGGTGCAGCTGATCAAGTCCGGAGGGAATACATTTTGTACCCCTCCTCCATATCACGGGATACCCTTATTACTATATAGCTGAGGAGTTGCCAGCTAGTATAGAGGTGTAGCCTTAGGTGCCGGCCGGACTCTAACGTACACCGCATAGTTATATTAGTGTGATCCAGACACCACCAACATAGCAAAAATGTTCAGACAGAGGAGACAGAAAGCTGAGAGGCCTGAAGGTTCACAGAATGTGTTAGAGCTAGTTGCAGAGAGAGAAGGGAAGAAAGCTGTACGCCATGCCTTGGACATGTTTAAAATGTTAGAATTACCAAAAGGAGGTCGGTTACAACCGTCACTATGGGCAACAGCATTGAAAGCAAAAAAGGGCAAGTTAAAAGACAGGAGATTGTTGAATGATGCAGAATTGTTTGGCAGAATATCGCAGGCATTGCTATCAGAAAGATATATTGAGGTTGAAGATTAAGATGAGCAAAGGGATGTTGTGTTTTATTATATGTTACCCGAGTCTGAGGACAGATCTGAGGGTCCTCCGATAGGTTGTTTTGTTGCTGCCCCACAACCTGATCCCCATTCTATTCCCCGTCCCGGAGATATTCACAGATGCTGCAGTCACTAGACAGCATCCCTTAACCCTTTCCACACCCATACCCATTTTCCCTCCCATACCTGCAATGCCGTCTCTCCCCTCACCGGCCAGTCTGCCGTCACACTCCCCAATTACCAATCCCCTCCCCTTGGATCCCCCTTTTTCCCTTAGGACACATAGTGAGCCTTACCCCGAACCTGACAAGGAACAGCCCTCATTTAAATATGTCCCTTTCAACCCCATCCAGTCAGCAGCATTAATCCCCTGCCTGCCAGATCCCGACATTAACCCTATGAGATTTTATAGGAATATGCTATAGGTCCATCAGTTATACTCAGCTGCACGGAAAGACCTGGATAATCTCACCAAAGTAAAAGCAGGAGACAGTTTTTGGCCCTTAATGAAACCCCATCTCACAATGCCCCCAGGCACTGCTGACACCAAAATGGACAACAGTATTGTGCCGCTTTAAAAAGATGGGCTCAAGATCAATTTGTGTATACAACCGCGCCGGTGCAGCCCCCACCACAGCCCATGCCCAAACAAAGTCCAAACCCCGTATACGTAGCTCCCAATCAACAAAGCCAGCAACAGAATTGTTGGCGTTGTGGTCAGCCCGGTCATTATCAAAGAAAGTGTCACACCCCCAAATCTCAGTGTTTGGCCAGGTACCCTCAAAACCGTAACCAAAACTTGCAACACATAAATTTACAATAAAGGTGTTCCCTGTAGATTCAGTAATGATCTACCTGAAGCCAGGTGTGCCTTTTCCCAGAGTATCATAGTATCCCTTTAAATCAGTCCCAGGAGATTTTCCAAGATACTGCCCACAGTCCGGCTGCACCCAGGAGTCTGCCCCATCCTTCCCTAATGACACAGGGGGGAGCCCCGGACTGCTTGCTTTTGTTGCAGTGATTTCCAGTCCCAAGCTATCAATTTTAATGATGCTCTCGCACTCCTGCAGGGATGTGTGGGAGGGTATACAGTACGCTGCTAGTTATTATAAGTTGTAAAAAAAAAAAAGTAGTTTCAGCAGATTTACAAAGCTGTTTCTGTCTTATGTACTAACAAGTGCTTTTTCCGGCTGGTGGAGTGGATTTTGTTTAATCTTTAGAGTTCAAAATTTTATAGGAGATTATCAATAGTATTCTGCTGCTATTTAAATAATTAAATTAATTTTGCAGGGAAAAGTATATTTTTTAAAATATACAAATTAGGGTTTTTTTGTTTTTATGGTTATGTTTTTGTTTTCTATTATTTTTGCATACAAACTGCCAATATTGATTATTTTCCTTTTTTTTGTAGATACAGAATATCTATGAACCCTGTTGTAAGGTTTTAAAATTTCCCAGTAGAGTATAAGTTATCTTTATCGGTTGGTTAATTATATTGTTTACTGTTATAGACCTATATATTTTGTCAAAGTAGTATATAAAACAAAAAAATAAAAAAAGGGAGGAAGTAGATATCTATTATATTTTTCTAGCAGCAAACATATTGGATAGGCTTTAAAGCAGGCTTTAAAGCTGGCCTTTCTTTTGCAACAGTTATGTCATGTTTATTGGAGTATTATGAATGTAGGAATATATGTCTGTTATAGGAATAATCTAATCTATATTTCTTTTAGTTTTTGTTTTTATAGATGAAACCAGATGGTGGTCGATTCTGCACTGGATATGCTACAGTTTACCCAACATGAGGTAATCTAAATTTGGGCCACTCCCTCCCCTCCTATCGGTACGAAAGGAAGTGACGTAAGTGCCTCTCTAGATGGGTGGAGCAGAGGTAGGTAAGATAGTCAAAATGTATGTAGGATGTAGATATTTCCTGTTGTCAAATAAGCTAGGTACGCCGAAAAGAAAGTCTAGATCTGAGCTGATGGAATCGGATGGAGATCCCCGCACAGGTGCAGCGGACCAAGAAGCAGTGAACGGGCCTAGAGTTGAGGAGTCCTTTACCATGCATAAAGACCATGCCTCGGTGACACCGGTCACGTCAGTGACTTCTGTCACTCCTTGTGTTCTTAAATCCCTACAGGATCAAGTGAACCAATAAGGAGTGGAGTATGAGACGCAGGGAGCCGGCTGACTGAGGAAGGTCTGTGGATGAAGGGCGGTAAGCTTTCTCTGCCATGAGATCTCTTCTTAATGATGGCCCAAGTAACATGGACTAACATCTGTGAAAGTTAGATATCAGTATGCGCTTTGGTGACGCCAGGGTTCAGTACCCAGGTAGATAAACTCACCCGGTCTTGTAAAACACGATTTTGAAACAATGAAGAAAACTGTAAAGAGTCCGTAGAAACACCCTGCACCTGCTCTACCCATTCTTAGAGACTGCAAACTGATTATAGATGTTTATCATGAGCACGTTGTATGCAAGTCTGTGCGTGTTGTGTAGATTTCTTTCCAGGTCTGGTCAGAGGCTTTCCAGTGCAGAAAACGACGTCATTGCTGAAAATCCACATAATGCAAGTGGTATGTAAACAAACAAACAAACAAACTGATAAGTTGTAAACCAATGCGTGTTATATATCTCTTTAGTGTGTGTTGTGTTTCTTTTTAGTAATAAACAGGTTCCAATGTAAAATGTTTTTCTTTGGTCTAGCGCAAGCCACGTATAATTTTCATATGATTGACTAATTAGAGAAATAAATAAACAAGTGTATTTTCTAATTCCAGATCCTAAATCAGAGTTAGTAGTATATGGTTTTTGGTCCGGAGACTGATTAAACCTAACAGGACACAGAAATTTCGATAAAGCTCAACGGCAGGACAACATGGATTCACATTGCAGAAGGGTCGATCCACCGAAGCTGCACTGAGCGTCCTGCTTATATTTATCCTTTACAAAAAACCTGTACAGTCCCAAACCATCATTGCCGAAACAGTTAGAAGAGAGGACTTAGAGAACCTTGAGACATGGGAAAGTCCAACTACAAAGGGTGAGGACTCGTCTAGGGGTCCTTGGTCTCAAACCGGTGAAGAAATCCCATTCCCCTCTCCACCCATGCCTCAACGTTCAGTCAGGCAGGATTTCCCAACAGATCTTTCTTCCTCTTTTCCTAAGGGAACACGGTACCCTTAGTATTTGGAAATGGCAGAAATAAGTCAAGGGGAGACTGTTGAAGGTACGAATTGAGTAGTCGAAAATACTTAATTCAGCCATTTCATAGACCCAAAAATGTGGTTTGGTTAATGTAATCTAACCATTACAAATGTTTTTGTTTCCTACTAATTTCAGTAATTTTCCTTAATACAAAATGCTAGATATGGAAAATCTCATTTCAGGAAAAGTTTTGGAAGAGCCTATCCCATCAGGCTGATGTCTCTCCGGCCTAGTCTGCTGAGCACTGGCAGTGACACGCGAGTTGACGTCACATCTCAAAAACCAATGGACCCGACACAACCGAAGCAGAAAGCGGCTGCTATTCAACCCATTATTCCAGAAGGTTTTTCCAAGTCTGGGCCACAAACTGTTCACATGAAGCCTCATCATGTTTTGTTGTTTTTTTATCAAGAGCAGATTATCCAGGTTCACAAAGTGGCCCTAAGTGGACTAGCACTGACTAAGCATCCTCCTTTTTGTTTAATATCCAGAAAGAAGAACCATGGACAATTTCCAAATGTCCTTTTGTTTTTTGTTTTTTAATTATGTGCTAATTTTTAAATAAGGTTTAGATTAAATTTTTCCTAATCAGGATAATATGCCCTAATAAGAGTAATAACGCCAATTCTAATAGCCCCTATAAATCATAGAGTTATATTTAATAAATAAAAATAAGTATTTAAGGGGGGGAGCTAAAAAAGCCTATAGTGTTAAATTAAACAACCGATTTCATGAGAAGCCCGCATATATAGATATAGATATAATTAAAGTCCCAAGGGCAGTAGGTCACAAATAAGTCCCAAATAATAAAATGTATCTAAATGGGGAAAATTTTTAAATTTAAGGTTAATAATATTCACAGATATTTTATTAAAGGGGGGACTGTGGAGGTCACCTGAGCTGTAGTATGTTTGTTTAAACGTAATAAGAATATCTGTGTATATAACTAAATCAAAATCTAGATGTAGATGCAAAATTATCTGTCTGTCTATGTAGCAATTGCACAGACCTATAGTATAATTTAAAGTTGTATAATCATGAAGGAGTTAACTAAAGATGATGAAGCCAGGATGTGAAGCTACAAAGTCTTATCAGTAATGTTCACATAGAAAGAATGTTTTAATGAACATCAGTTGGGAGAAATAGGGGAGTGACACTCCCATAAACTCTGTGTATCATTTTCAAGGCCGAAGGTGCCTTCTGTAATAATTAAGTTTCTTTCAATATAATAATGAGCTCAGTGGGTATTGCTGACTCAAGGAGAGAGCAATGTTGTCTGTGTGTTCTTTGTCTTATATACATTGATATATTTCGGCACTGGTATACAGCATTAATGGGGCACCGTCTCTGGATCCTAAACGAAGACTCCATTAGCAGTCTTGACCCAAAATTCCTCCCTTGACACCCCA